>NC_140945.1:128704485-128956985 GCF_014529385.1 Adiantum capillus-veneris
GTTCTTTGTAATTTCCTAGCCCAGTTTGTATACTTTCAATGTTTCAAATGAGGTAAACTAAAATTGATATTATGTAATGAAATTAGCCTTTTAACTTGAGTTGGAGCGGAAAGTGAATAACGTATTGAGCATTTCCTTGAGCATTCCTTTGTGTGTAGATGTAGACTGAGAAAGAAAGTGCTTGGATGGAGAGAGTAACACTAACACATTACTTCATTAACATGGCATGAACAATACTTGAAAAAAGAGAGTGAGAGTTTAGAGAAATTGACACCAATAGAGGACCGGATTAGCTGGAGTCGGGGGTCCCCCCTCCAATAGGCATTTGTATTATAGATTCTTCCATGACGGAAGACTTGTTTACAGTACAACTGATTGTGTTCCTTGAGACCTTCTTGATGAGGTGAAGATGGTACCCAAGCTTCACTCATCAAGCATTAGCATAACACCTAGAACATGCAATAATGCCCAGCCTCAATCCCAAGACCTCAAACACCATGAAAGGTGAGGAGAGCTACCAGGGAGTGAGGAAGAAGAGAGAAGTAGAAGTAGCTCTACAGGAAAGGAATAACCCCTTGCACATAATCACTCATAGATCTTGTAGCATAGCTTAGCATAGTGATAATGGAGATTAGAGAGATTGATAATCATGATAGGTGAGAAGAGCTGGCAGGGAGTGAGGAAGAAGAGAGAAGTAGAAGTAGCTCTATGAGAAAGGAATAACCCCTTGCATATAATCATTCATAGATCTTGTAGCATAGTGATAATGGAGATTAGAGAGATTGATAAGAAAGCATAAGAATTCTCTTGTGTGGATTTGCATCCATAGCCAAGAGCTTTAGGTAGTAGTCACTCAACTTCTCAAGCTTGGAGAAGGAGATGGAGTCCTTGCTTCACAAGAGTGTGTGAAGAGAAGAACGAGAGAGAGAGAGCTTCGTGGGATGCTTAAATGAGAGAGAGAGAGAGAGAGAGAGAGAGAGAGAGAGAGGTATCTAGGTCGACCCCCTTTCCGAGGCTTTCCTTGAAGCTCATTGGGCCTTGCAGCCCTCTAGCCAATGAGAGCTTGTATCCCTTTCGGGCAAGTTGTGTAGTCTCTTGACAAGTGTCCTTCTTTCCCTCTTGTGAGGTTAAGCTAGCACCCCCCTTGCTTAAGCACAACCCTTGCCTGCTTGAGCAATGTTCCTCTACACCTGACATGTGGCTCCTTTCCTCTCATGAGAGTATGGCCCCTTGGTGAGGTGCATACTTACTACACACATCCCTCCTTTGTAGGGCTCGCCCCCTTCTTTGTAGCAAGTTATTTGAACTTGGTAAGCAGGCAGGCCCCCTCCTTAAGCACAGCCCTTGCTTAAGCAAGCGACCCCCTTGCCTCCTTGGACTTTAATTAATTAAAGTTTAAAAATTAAAGAGTATATCTTAAGGCTTTTAACACTTACCTTTGGAGGCTTTAATGAATCCAACTCTGAGGTCTTTTGCTCCATTGGTTAACTTTGCTCTTTGATAGACCATTTGTCATTTGGGCCCCTTTACCATTGGCCCCGTGTTGAAATAGAACTATAAGCATATATGTATCTTAATCCTTGTTCTCCCATATTAAGTGATTAGTTTAATATGACAAAATCATTTGGGTTGGTTAGATATTAGATCTTATGAGACATTATGTACATCACAATGTATGTGTCTTCCAAGAGGTTTTATTTTTGAAGCGAATTGTGATAACGTGCAAAATATAAACTCAGGTATTTTATTCTATCATTTTTTTTGAATTTTTAACATGTTCTGTTAGATCTGGACAATTTTATTAAGAGTGACTTATTTTTATTGCATTTTACACAAGTAAACATACCATTTTAAAGTCAAAATGATTATCAACCTGGATAAATATAATCTCTTCCACAATTTTTTGAAGTCTTTATGTCAGTGTATGCTTTGGTTAAACTAGTGTGAGAGTACATGATGAAAAATATAAGTTAAAATTTAAAATATGCTCAAATGCTTCAGATTTTGTTTGATTTGGATGAAGTTCTTATAAACTATTTATTTGCTCTGATTTTACACTTCTTAACATTACATTTTAAAGTGAAAATTGTTTTCAATGCTTATCAATATATTTATGCACATTTCTTAAAGTCTTCAAGTCATGGTTATGGTTTGTCTGAACTAGTGTGAGAGTGTTAGTGCAGTGTGCACCCATGAATTTGTATTTGATATGTTGTTTTTATTGTCCAATGTTAAAATGATGCCAGATCAAAAGAAAATTATTATGCGTGCCATTTGAAAAGAGCATATTTTGGCAATATCATCATGTCTAGATGGTCGCATACATTAGATTAGTGAAAGCGACGTCTTCATCAAAGACCTCACTAGAGCTATATGGGAGAACACAGAGCGTAGGCTACAAGGTAAAGGCCAATATAAGTTGTTGATTCCAATAGGGAGTTGAGAATTTGACCCCCACCACAAGGTTAGAACAGTGTTGGGCAATATGAAAGTCTGTTGCAGAGACTTAAAGAAAGGTATCCCTCCTGCCTGTGATATGACAAAATTAGAGCTCTAAGAAAACTTATGGGAGGAACCAAAGGTCAAGATGAAGTGTGTGAAAGCTTAAAACCAAGCCTCCTTACCCAAGAGATTAAAGATGGACCAAGATGTGCAAGCAGCTATGGGTGGCCGATCAGATGCCAACGACATCGACACGATCATGCGCACGACTTTGAATGCCAAGTGCGCTCATTTAATTGGCATTCCCCACCATGAGGCCTTGGTAGAAGGTACAAGGGTTGGAGGAGGCTCTTTTGGTGTGTGAACATTGTACACAACATTTTGTGGAAAAATGCTACAAGGGAGGGAGTGAGGCAAAATTTGATAGCTTCTAAACAGAGCAAGGAATGCAAATGCTTCACCCCTCCATTGTAAGATGCATTTGATTTACAACTGAAGCTCCCTGGATCATGATATTTTCATACTACAATGAGGCACCTTGGGGGACATGATGTGCCGCTTTCCATTTGCCCAAGGAGCATTTAGGTGCCACATGCACAAGCTACAACATGGTGGAGAGGGAGAATGGGGAACACACCCGACACACACGCAACTGCCCCTAGATAGCTCAGGGTATTCACAGCACCCCTCTCCTCTCGAAAACACCTTCAAAAGGACCAAGTCACACTAGCAGGGCCTCGCCTGCACTTCACCCAACGCACAAACACTCTGCACAATTGCTAGAGAGTGATCACGCCGATTCTGCCGGCTTCCAGCTCTTCCATAATTCAACACCTCTCTCTCTTTCTCTCTCACACACACAGGGGGCCCGGGGGGCGCACACGCTCACACACACCGGCACCACACAACTTGGAGACGAGCAAAGAAGGAAGGGGGGAAGGAGGGAAAGACGACGCCAAAATCGATAATGAAAGCTTCTCCTTCAAACAGAAAACACATGTACATGACCCATTTAGCTTGCTCTTGGCTGCACCATGGCCATCGTCGCTTTATACAGAGGGGCACACACATCCCTCGCAGCTCGACTACGTCGATACACACTTCACCAAGAAATCCCTCATTGGCTTCGCTCACATAGTAGCTCCTTCTCTTGGTAGCCCTCACTGACTCCCTTTACTGCAAGGCGTTTGCTCTTTTGAGCTCTTTCACGGCGATTCGCAGTTCAAGCCCGCTTCGATTGCGGAGCGCACAAAAAAAAACCCTCCTGCCTTTCCTTCTCTGCAAGTCGCTCGACCTTCCGAGTTGCTTCACGGCGATTTGCCTTCTATGCTTGCTTCCATCCTCGGGCGTGCAAAGCGTTTTCGTATTCCGTCCCTTCTCCTCTTCCTCCCAAGCAAGAAGCCAAAACCTTGAGCCAACCCCCCCCCGAAAACGATGCCTTCTCTCTCCCTTTTTTTCCACCCCAAAAGAAAAAAAATTCCTCTTTTGCAGTGACGCCCGGCGCCACTGTGCCTTGAGCCTTTTTGGCCAAGAAGGCCATAGGGAAGTGGTAGAGAAAAACGTGCAATTCTTTCACCATCAAATGATCACCCTCACATTAACTTTTCTAGGTGACATTTTAAGTCATTTCATGCCTTACTCTATTCATTTGAGTATTTTCATTATGAAAATGAGCATGTGTGTGTGTACACGTGCATCTCTCTCTCTCTCTCTCTCTCTCTCTCTCTCTCTCTCTCTCATTCTCATCTCTCTCCATTAAAGTGTTCGAGAAATATCATTTTTCAGACATATAAAACTCCTTTTCTTGAATTTACTAAGAGAAATTTTAAAAAAATTAGATTTATTTTTTTGGGTTTTTATATGATTTTTCTCTATTTTGGGGCAAAAATTCTCGTTTTCCCCTTACAATTCTTTCACCATCAAATGGTCACCCTCACATTAACTTTTCTAGGTGGCATTTCATGCCTTACTATATTCATTTAAATATTTTCATTATGAAAATGAGCATGTGTGTGTGTCCAAGTGTATCTCTCTCTCTCTCTCTCTCTCTAATCTCTCTCCATTAAAGTGTTCGGGAAATATCATTTTTTTAGACATATAAACCTGTTTTTATTGAATTTACTAAGAGGAATTTAAAAAAAAAAAGATTTATTTTTTGGTTTTTTATATATATATTTTTTATTTTGGGACAAAAATTCTCCTTTTCTCCTTACTCTCAATTGACATTTTTGAAATTGAAAACGACACAATATTAAGTTGAGACACATTTTTCATGAACACAAGGTCCATTAACATGTCAAATGTGTTCTAATAATCATTTATTAAAGGAAAAAATGATGCCTTCTTGAGGCCACCGTGAAGTCTTCACCTTGTTTTTCCTTACTCGAGCTTCCCTTCTTTAATTTAGCCTTGAACTTCACTTTTTCTTCCTTTCCCTTTTAGTACAGCCACACTTTGCTTTCTTACCTTTACAAAACAAAAAAACCTCAAGCATGTGATTCACATGCCGTCGGTGCTACGCATGCTCAAATTCGTCAGATGAATTTCTTCCAATCACGCCACATGAGAGTTTCATCGTGCTGATTCCGAATTCTAACCCTTTTCCACCACTCGATGCCACGCTAGCCGCGAAAAACATGTCCAAAAATGAAAAAAAAACATCCGATCTCTTTTCATCATGGTTGCTTGCCTACTGGAACTGAGCGTATCGCGATGCCCATGACTCTGGTCGGCAAGCCGTAAACTTTGGTTGGCTCCCCACAATGTATGCTACCTTGCCAAGCCTAGTCGAGACAAGAAAAACACCTGGCCGCACGCCTTTTGATGCGGACAACCTTACACACACCCGCCCCCCGAAAAACTTTCAACTAGCTGTAACTTTCCTGTTTGAGCTCCGAATGGCGATCCGAAAAGACCGGCATACTCCACAACTTGAGCTTTACATGTGTATCCACTTATCCCAGTTTTGACCACCTGTTTGTACTTGCTCTGCCCGTCAGGACCTGCGAAGCCTTCTAACTTCGGACAATCATAACTTTCACACCGAAGCCCCGTTTGACGAGCCGTCTGGACGAGCTTCTGGAGCATCTTGAACACCACATTTCGGGGCACATTCCACACATCTTGAATACTTTGACTTGCAGTCCCCATCAGCCCACTTCAAAGGTCCCCTGGCCTAAAAAACACTTTAAGCATGCATTTCCGTTGCCACTGTCCTGCTGAGGTCTCCCACACTGGCTTTAGCCCTCTACCATGCACCTATTAGCACCCTTTTCACTGCATAACACACTTTATAGCGCGGACCAACTTTGGCTGCACCAACGGCTAGAGGTCATTGCCACAAGAAAATCAACACTTACCAAAGATAGAGACAATGCAGATCAAAGCAGTGATTGAGCAGATTCTAGCAATCTGTCACACCTTAATTGATGGTGTTGCGGCTGCTCACTCGACTGGTATAGTGCACAATGACATGCACCCATTTGACATAATGTTGTACTTTACTTGCACAAATAAGCCTCGTGTTGGTATCATTGATTGGGAAATGATGCTCAAAACACCAGCTAAGTGCGTGTCAATTAATTATCTGCATCCAAGTGGATAGTCAGACCCTAGAGTTATGGAGGCACAAAAAGCACGGCAAGCAGAGATTGCAAAGTGACCATGGATTGCTCTAAAACTATACGATCCATGGTGCACATATGCACACACAAAATTGAGTTCCATTTATGCATTGGCTTATCTATTTGACATGTTGATAGATTGTTGGACTATAGCTAGGAAAGTTTATTTTCCAAAAGAAGTATTTTACCACCCCACCAACGAAGATGTTATGAGGGCCATTCATTTTAAAGTAGATTGTTGGATGAAGTTAGCAGAGTGGGAAAATAGAAGAAATGCATCTCATAGTTGGCAAAGAACATTTAAAGACAGACCCTAATCCTCTTCAATGTTGAACTTGCGCCATATTTTTACCCGACGTAAACATTTTTGTGATATACATTTGTCTTGTTCGAGGCATTTCATTTGTATTGATATGTATTATCTGGTTTGGGATGGTTTACCTCATTGAGTCATATCTTGCAATTTAATCGGATCAACTGTCTTGTATTCTAATCGGACCAATTATCTCTAGTCATTTCAAATTTGTCGTGTTATCCAGGGTAATTTAAACTTTTCTTGTGGTTCAATTGGGTCCGTATGTTGTGATTTTGTTTAGTTGCATCAGTTGTGATTTGATTTAGTCAGCTTAATTCTGAAGAAGAAGTTTGTGGCATCCAATCAATATCTGATGATCAACATCAAGCGGCTATTAATGCATTTCAGCACATGAAGTCTCTAGTGCACGAGATGTCAGCCCAGCAAGTGACGCGCACTGCTCAACGACTTTCAAAATGGGCAAATCCAAACCACATGCAATGGACAGAGATCAATAAAGAAGTGACCATGGACATTATCAAAACAATACGGCCATGTGAGGGTGCGGAGATAAAGAAAGGAAGGTGGAAGGTATAGAAGTGCCTCTTCTACGAAGCGATAAAAAACAATGCTGAGAGATCTACTTGGAAGTTTAAAGTCATCCACTACACAATGTAAATTGTGCGTTATATTTTGCAAAAATGTTATATGTTCATTTTGTGCAGCAGCGACCAGTAGACTTTTCATCAAAGAAAACAACTAATGCCACCCATGATATCAGGGAGAGTTGTGTCACTTTCACTCGAGATGAGCTAGCATTGATAGTTGAAGGCACCAACCTACAGTTAAAGAGAGAGAAAGATATTTACAGGAAACAACTGGTAGAGAAATATGCAAAAAAATATGCTTTCTATAGCCACCCAAACACCGCAACCCTCACAAGTCCAGATGGAGAAAATTATTCACCGCTTAAGCCCAGACATTTAGAATCTGACACAGCAAGTGAATCCTTCATTTGTACAAGGGACACACATCAGTCACATTGTCTTGCATCCAGATTTGGTCCCCTCATCTACTTCGGATGCATCTTCATCTTCTCTATGTCTAGTTTGCTACAAGAATTTTGATGGATGAAGTGGATACAAAATAGATGTCGATGCGCAATTTGTTCACAAGATATTCCGTAAGGAATATATGTTATGTTTGGCATGGAAAATAAATATAAATTCAAGCAAGCCCACCAAGATATCCCTAGCACAATTAGAAATCTCTTTAGCGATCAAGATGATGGTTTTGATCATATCAATTGATATCAACAAACTTTGTATAATTGCAAATATAAGCATTGTATATGATAAAAACACATTTAATACAAGATCTTTCATAATGGTTTTTGACACAATCTTCCTTCTACTCTCAAGCTAAATTGAAGCTGTGAAGTTATTATTTGGTTCTAAGTCTAAGTGTTGTGGGTCTCCTTGTAATTCAACTTCCACATCTATTACTAGATTCTCTTCTATTTTGTCTATAGTGCATTGAGATACACTGACATTGAAGTCTTCTTTGTCTTCCAGTTGACACTCATACAACCACGTTGGCGTTTCCTCCTCGCAGCCAACACTTTTGATGTGATCCAATATCTTTTTTTTGCAAAACATATACACTATTTTTTTCACTATGTTTATTAATGGTCTGTTGCGAATAGTGAACATATTTTTACCGATGAGCACAAAGTGCGACATGTATCCTATCGGCCTCAAACGCCAGCCCGATGCATGTCGAGTGGGCCACAATGAAATGAACAGGGGGCACCACCTAGCTTTGAGCAGCTTTAACGCAGACAACAATGATTTGAAATAGCACAAACACTACACATAGAGAGAGAGAGAGAGAGAGAGAGAGAGAGAGAGAGAGAGAGAGAGAGAGAGAGCTCTAGAGAGAGAGAGCTCTAGAGAGAGAGAGAGAGAGAGACTATAGTTCATACTCTAGAGGTGACTCATAAGCACGGAGATTTCTATTCTTGTGAGTATGTGGCAACCCTTGGATCAAGGTGTGGACATGGCTTCTTCCTCATAGTGCTAATCCCCAGAATGTTGCACTAAAATCCCCTCTCTCTTGATGCAAGTGTTGCCAGTCCCCTCAATAAAGTTCTATCAAATACTCCCCCCAATAGTGACCTCTTAGGGCCCTTTTATAGGTGCAGGCTGCATTAGGTTAGGATAATTTGATTAGGTTAGGGCCCTAATCAATAGTGACAAAGCAAGGAGTTCGGTCCCAGATGGTTAAACCTTGCTTTGTCGTAGGAGAATTTTAAAATGATATTTCCTAGGTGAGCCTTTGTGACCATCACCTAGAGAGATGCCGACAAATGGTGGACTTTGCTGGTGCGTCCGTGTGGTGCGTTTGCCAGTTTCGGGGTCGAACAGGGCATGCGTTCGGTGTCACTTCTTAATTTGATGTTACTATTGCGTGACTTGGCCGTCCTTTTCTTTGTTGATGTCGGACTTTGTTATTTTTGTGGGTGCGTATGTCGTGCGTGTATTGTGCATTTATATGTGTGTGCGTATGCATGCTTGTGGTATGTATGTGTTTATATTTGTTTGGACTTGTAAGTACGTATGTGCGTGTGTGTGTAGGTTACTGTGTGAGGTGCGAGATGCTTGTGAGTGTGTGTGTGCATGTGTATGGGTTGTGTGTGGGTGTGTGGGTGCGTGGGAACGAGAGAGAGGGAGATATTATTGTACTTGTCTTTTTAATCTTCGTGCTGGCTGCCTACGTGCAGGGTACAAAGAGGAAGGAGAACGAGAGGGTGGGGGTGTGTGTGGGTGTGTGTGTGTGTGCATATAGGTAGAGAGAGAGAGAGAGAGAGAGAGAGAGAGAGAGAGAGAGAGAGAGAGAGAGAGATTTGTTTTTGGCTACACCCGCGGGTTGCCTACGTGCACACACGCACACACACTTACACAGATGGGGAGCTTGGGGCCGATGGGGGGTGAGTGGGTGAGGGATGGGGAAGTGTGTATGGGTGTGTGTGGGTGTGCTATGAGAGAGAGAGAGAGAGAGAGAGAGAGAGAGAGAGAGAGAGAGAGAGAGAGAGAGAGAGAGAGAGAGAGAGAGAGAGAGAGAAATAGCTATGAGCGCCTGCATGGGATGCCGGGGACAGAGGACGAGAGAGAGAGAAAGAGAGAGAGAGAGAGAGAGAGAGAGAGAGAGAGAGAGAGAGAGAGAGAGAGAGAGAGAGAGAGAGAGAGAGAGAGAGAGAGAGAGAGAGAGACTTGTCCTCTGGTAATAATGGAGCAATGTGGCGAGACTGAGAGGTGGCCCACCTTCTCTAAGCATGGAATGGGTGGTGGTGCATGCAACAAAACATTTTTTTTATCATTTTCTTGTATTGTGCTCCTTCTCGATTGGGGCTGGTTCCTACGGCCGCGGTTTCCAAAACCGGCCGTCATTAGCTCTCCCTTCTGGCTAGAGGCATTCATGCTTCTAGCTTTGCTTCTGATTTTCTAGCAGTGGTGTTGGAGGGTTCTCCCTGCTCTAGAATATCTAGCACAAACTCTGGATCAAATCTTAAAAAGTACCTCTTCAGCCTCCATACATTGATTGTGGTCTTGTGAATTCTACCGTCTGCTTGCATCAATTTGTAGCTGCCTTTAGCGTAGCGCCTTTTGACAATGAATGGCCCTTCCCATTTGTGTTGAAATTTCTTGTCTTTCCTAGTGTCAAATCTGTTGTCACATCTCAATACTAACATGCCTTTTTCCAGACCCTTTTCCTTAAGCCCTTGATTGAATGTGAGTCAGCGTCTCTCTGCTTGTGCTGCATAGTGATTGATTGCATCTTCCGTATCTAGTTGAATCCTCTCTAGATTTAGGATGTGGTTGCGGAGATGGACAATTGGGCGTTGTAGTTGGCTAGCCATGACTCACAAGCTGGCTATCTGTACCTCGATGGGTAGAATGGCCTCCTTCCCATATACCAGATGAAACGGGGTGAAGCCTAGTGATGTTCGTAATGTTGTGCGGTAGGCCCAAAGAACGGCCATTAGATGCTTATCCCAATCACTTTTGTGGTTATTCACCTGCATTGTGATGATCTTACAGATCATGTCGTTTACCTTTTCCACTAGACCATTGCACTGTGAATAGTATGGGGTGGAATGTTGGCGTGTAATTCCTAACCTTTTCATCAGTTCTCCCACCAGATCACCTATGAAACCTGGCCCTCTATCAGATATTATCTCTAGAGGTGTGCCAAAGTGGCAACAAATGTGAACTTTACCACTTCTTGGGCTGTAATGCATTGGGTCCGCCCATCAGGTCATGTAGTCTACATCGGGTCCGCCCATCGGTTCTACATTGTTGCTTCCGCCCATCGGTCATGTAGTCTACACCAACTAGAATGTATAGTTTACCTAATTGGGCCCTTGGTAAAGGACCAATTGCATCTATTCCCCACTTTCAAATGGACCATATGAGATGATAGGAGTTTATGGCTATTAGGTTAGTGTACGATCACTGCACACTTGACAAGCCTTGCATGTTTTACACCAATGATGTACATCCCTGTTCAGACTAGGCCAAGAGACTCTTGCCTATAGAATCTTCCTACTAGTTATAATATCTAGAGCAAAATGGCCGCCGCAGACACCATCATGCCAACTTGAGATTACCTCCGTGATTTCACTAGAGATTGGCACTCACATGAGAATCTAGTCTTTGCCCTTGAAATATAAGCTGATGTTTATAAGGCGGTATCTTGTAGCCTTCCTGATGACACACACTCTCCTGTATCTAAGAATCTGATGATATTAGGCATAGCATCGCTACCTTGAAAGAGGGGTAGTTTTAGTTTGATTGCTCCTATGGGAACATCTTGTATTCTTTCCTTGGCTAGAGCATCAGCCTCTTGGTTTTTTGTCCTGAGGACATGAAATAATTGCACTGCTTCAAACGTTCTTAATAAATCCTTAACTTGGCATAATTGGCCTAGTAAAACCTAATTTTTACAAATCCAAGTGCCATTTATCTGCTTTATCAAAAGCAGAGCATCGCCAAACACATTTAGGCATTGAATCCCTTGCAAAATACATTATTCTAACCCAATAATTAAATTCGCGTTGCCGGGGATATGTGTTCGCTACGTGAGCCGGCGGGCAGGCACCGGGCCTCTAGCTATGGGAGGTGTAAAAGAGAGAGAACAAGAACAACTGATGCAACTGACTCTGGCAATCGCCGTAATCATCAATTAATTGATTAATACGCCTGAGTACAACTTAACCTTTAGCCAAGGTGGGCTGTTAACAACACCGTCACTTGGATCATCTGCTAAATAGGAGTTTAAGCTCCCGCTTTACAGAATTAACCAGGCCATTAATGACACAGGGCTTAACAGAACGATTAATCAAACATAAGCTGATGACGATGAAGTAACTTCTGCAAACTTTATCTTGACTCATTGTTTCAATCTTCAGGCTTCAAAAATGATATGAACCTTGCATGCACTGCCTTGACTCCCGAAGCTCGATCCCCTTTCAACTCGAATCCCTTTGCTTCTGCTCCCTTGGCTTATGCTTGCTCAAAGCTTGATGTCCTTACAACTCCCTTACTTATGTCCGATGCTCGTTGCCCTTTTTTATCCTGTTTCTTCTTTTCGTCTTCAAACTCATACAGCTTTAGACCCTCATTCAGCTTACGTTACCTTCCCCTTCGAAGCTTCCCGATTTTCCTTCATGATTGACTTGCTCCGAGATCTCAAGGCTTGCCTTGCTTGCTATGTTCAAACTTGAGAGGCCAAGAGGAAGAGAAAGTCTTGCTTGTAGGTTTAAACTCGAGAGGGAGAGAGAAAATCCTTTGCCTTGCTTTGTAGTAGCCGATGATGAGCCCAGAGCGAGAGAGAGAGATTCCTTCTTGCTTCGAGAACGAGTGAGAAAAGCTTCCCCTCCTCCTCCTCCTCGTTTTGGTCTCAAGCACGAGAGAAAGAGAGAGAGCCCTTGCTTCATCCTCCCCGTTCTGCCTTCTTCCTACTCTCCTTGCTGCCCTTCAAATCTGCAACCCTTCCTTCTTTTTGCACTCATTGATGCCTTAAAATAGGCCCCACCACGCAGTCACTGCGCCGTGACTGACATGGTATGGGAGCCTTATCAATGACGTGGCAGGCCCGGTGAAGACCTGCGTGAAAACAAGCCAAACTGGATCCGAATAGGTTCACTTTCACCTGCTAAGAAACTTTTGTTCATTGGCCATGCTCATTTGATGCTTGTTAGATCCGCTTGTTAGATCCGACGCGAGTTGTTTTTCTCCTGACTACGCTCGTCCCGTTTTCTGAACGCCATGGCATTGTTTTTCTTCTTTTAGTTCACACTTGATTTTTCCACTTAAGTGGGCGGCCACCTCTTGAGGTCATGGGCAGGCACCGGTTTTTGGGCGGACAAGCCCTTTTTGTCTCAACTAATTTCGAGTTTGGGCGGCCAAGTCCCCTCCTTAGACATACATAAAGGCACCTCATTTAGTACGCATGCTGGCCGAAGCATTGCCAACTACAAGTGAACATCAGAATCAAATTGCCAAGCACGACCCTTCTCACAACAGTCATTGACTAACAAGATCTTCGTGAATTTTACTGTGTATACCAGCATCTTAAATAATGCCACATGGTTCTAAGATGCACGCGTAGGTGATTGCACTTCCTGAAAGGCATTCTCTTCGCACTCGGTTGTTTATAGCTTGCATCAGCTTCCCAGATAATGCCAAAATTATCCAGCTGAGCACAGTGCCGGCAGCTGACACTGGCCTCAATCCATATTATCTCATGAAACCGGACTTGGTCTAACGAGCCATTAATTCCTTTAGACTTCTCAAAATGCATAGAAGCATACAAACCCTGATGAGGCTGTAAAATTCCTAGATGGCACACCGACCGAGCAGACTAGACTAGTACGGAACCGGCCCCGATGAATCTTTAATGGCCAATAACTTGGCAACCAAAACTCCGATCATTGATCTAAAAAGATCGACGCGATTCAAAAATTGAGCACTTCATCCCGATGCATTCACTTCAATTCTGTCATGTCAGCTGCAATTGCCCAATCCGGTGCGGATCTGCATTAACTCCAACTTCAAACTACCATAACTTCTTCACCGTAACTCCAATCGACGAGCCGTAAAGACAGGCCGGTAGAGCACTTCAAGCACTGTAGTTCTAGATCATAATCTTCCATCTTCTCTCGCTTCAATCATAGTCATTTTTGGCATCATTAAGGAATCTATTGACCCTTCTAAGCCACATCTGGCATACATTAATCATTAAACTTGGCCTATTAACAAGCCCTTATCATTGACCATTAAATGTGTAGGCTTCAAAGAATCTTATCTTGAATTTCTGTGCTCTTTTTCTCTTCATGGAAGCGGAGCTGCATGACATCCACCCCCTCTGAACCTGCACAGCCTTTGGTCTGTGCCAACTGCACTTCAATCTGCATCTGCTATAGGTACCTTAAGCTCCTTACTATCATCAGACTCACGTAACTAGTAACAATTTGAAAAATGAAATAAGGCTTATACCCTATCATCAATGTTCTAGCTTAAGCATTAGGTAGTTGTCCATCAAAAGTCTTTGAATTGTATCTGTCGTATCTTCAAAGCATTCAATCATGAATAACTTGTTTAGTTAACCCCGCTAGACTCAAGTGCTCCAATTAATTATGCACACGGCTTGACCATTAAGCTCTCTTTAAGGAACCCTGTCAAGCTCAAGCATGCCTTACTCTATCTGCACACGGAATGGCCGTCAAGTCCTTTATCTCAAGTTCTTGTAGTAGAACCAACTCAAAAGATGTGAAGATACTTCATCAATTATCCAAAGAAGTCAGTTGGAAGCCAACCATGTAATCTTATTGAACGCATAATCAAACACTTTTCGGACTTAACATATTCTAGAAAACAGAAGCTTGCATCATGGAGCCTGCTACATTAGGCATCTGGTATCCTCTGCATCTTCAACTTGCACTTTAGTAACCCCCCAAGATCAAATGGGATAATAAGGAATTGACCACACATTGGGGCATCATAATATCCACATGAGCATACATTTCCTGTATCAATCAACATCAAGTATTTCTGGTGAAAATATGCTACCCTTGGTGCAATAGCACGCAATTACTATTCATACTCAACAGTATCCATCCATATTGAATCTGCTTACAAACATCCTTAGAATCTCCTAGATCAAACACCATTGAGATCACATAGCATTGATGGGATCCACTATATACGAGAGCTTCACCTGAAGCATAGTGCAGCACCGCACCCACATCCCGTAAATTGTTGGCAACTTAAGCTCGTTACCAGAAAGCATTAAAGAAATCTGACTCCCTTTTACTGGCAGCCAAGACATCACTGACATAAGCATCAATAGGAATAGCATCCAAATCCAGCCACATCTGGCACATTGTCCAAGCAAATAAAAAACCCTGTGCACTTTATGCAGTATCAAGGATGATTTAGCATCATCACCCCCTCTAGCTTCATAGCCATCACGAAAAACCTTGGGAGTCTCTTGACCTGTATCATTAGACAAATTTTCACCTGTTGGGATTTCAGCTTGATCGTCGTGAAAAACAGCTTTATCATGTAGATCTTTATCCATAACATCCTCCAGAAAATCACCCTTGGAAGTCTCAACATTAATCAAAATTGTAGGAGTTATCTCCTCATGCAGCCCATGTACAAGCATAGATGTAAAATCCCTGTCTATAATCTGTTCACAATCAGCATGATACGAGCAATCTTCATACTCATCCATATCATCCTCTGCTTCCTCATTTGCACTTAGCAATACATTATAGAACTATAAAGGCTCATCTAGCACCCCCTCTGAAGATGTATACGCATCAGAAAGCTCTTCTATACTGCCATAAACATCTCCTTCAGATCTAGACAAAAATTCACTGATTATAGCATCCTCTTCTGTGATAGCAACATCTGCAAGAATATTGTTAGTAGCAATCATAGGTTCATTGACATCCTCAGGCTCATCCTGTGTTGGGTCCATAATTTTAGTCACTTCATCATCTACTGTGTATATAATAGCTTTATTTATGCACTCATCTGCACCAAACATGTTGTCCTGCTCGATAGTGCTGATAGTTTTAGTAATGTCCTATAGAGGCTCATCTGCTTGATGAACTCCTTCATAATAACCCATGTCAAGGTCAACAACTTGCAAACCACTTGCTGTACAGTCTATGTCTTCACTGGAACCATTATTAGAGGTAGCGTCCATGCGAGCAATCTTTGAAAAAAATTCATATAAGCCTGTTTCAGCATCAAATTAATCGTCTACCTTTTCTTTGTTGCTCAAAATAAGCTCCTCTCGAACTGAATCTTCTACTTCTAGCTTAACATTTTCTTTGGCTTTACTTCTTGCAAAATATGCTCCTAGAATTCATCATAATTAAGGATCTGCATTTGATCCCCTTCACCTTTCGTGAAGACAACCTGGCTTCGTTCAATAATCTCTTTTATTTTTGGATCTAGAATCCTTGAGCTTTTGTAAATAAATTCCTCTACAAAATACTCCCACCATGTGCGATATGCTTCTGCCAATTCTTGAACCTACTTTTTAAAATCCGAGTTTACAACCTTCTCAAAAGCTGCAATCATCCGATCTTCTGGAACATTCAGGCTCTTCATCTCAGCTTCGTAACATGCAATAAAACCTTCTGGATCATATCCCTGAAAAATTTAATACTGCTCCCGAGCAGCATCAAGTGCTAGCTCTACAGCATCATCAATCTGCTTTTTATCTGCATTGCTTTTGCTTCCTGCAGATACCCCTGAACCAATTCTATCATTTTTGGTAAATCTGTAACTGCCAGATTTTTATCAAATCCATTAGAACCAAAATCGTCAATAAAATTCTTTAATTGTTCTGGCATCTCCATCTTTACCTCCCACCCCACCTCGTTTCACGTCAGGGTTCACCAAAGATGTCGGGGGATATGTGTTCGCTGCGTGAGCCGGGCAGGCGCCGAGCCTCTGGCTGTGGGAGGTGTAAAAGAGAGAGAACAAGAACACTTGATGCAACTGACTTTAGCAATCGTCGTAATCATCAGTTAATTGATTACTACGTCTGAGTACAACTTAACCTTTAGCCAAGGCGGTCTGTTAACAGCACCATCACTTGGATCATCTACTAACTAGGAGTTTAAGCTCTCGCTTTACAAAATTAATCGGGCCGTTAATGACACCGGGCTTAACACAATGATTAATCAAACATTAGCTGATGAAGGTGACGTAACTTTTGCAAACTTTATCTCGACTCATTGTCTCAATCTTCAGGCTTCAGAAATGATATGCAGCTTGCATGCACTGCCTCCACTCCCGAAGATCAATCCCCTTTCAACTCGAATCCCTTTGCTTCTTCTCCCTTGTCTTATACTTGCTCAATTCTCGACGCATGTAAGCTCAAAGCTTATGCTTTCTCAAAGCTTGATATCCTTTCAACTCCCTTACTTATGTCCGATGCTCGTTGCCCTTTTTTATCCTGTTTCTTCTTTTTGTCTTCAAACTCATCCACCTTTAGACCCTCCTTGGACCTTCTTCTTCAGCTTATGTTACCTTCCCCTTCGAAGCTTCCCGATTTTCCTTCATGCTCGACATGCTCCGAGCTCTCAAGGCCTGCCTTGCTTGCTATGTTCAAACTTGAGAGGACAAGAGGAAGAGAAAGCCTTGCTTTGTATGTTTAAACTTGAGAGGGAGAGAGAAAATCATTTGCCTTGCTTTGTAGTAGCCGACGATGAGCCGAGAGTGAGAGAGAGAGATTCCTTGTTACTTCGAGAACGAGTGAGAAAAGCTTCCCCTCTTCCTCCTCCTCGACTTCCTCTCAAGCACGAGAGAAAGAGAGAGAGCCCTTGCTTCATCCTCTCCGTTCTCCCTTCTTCCTAATCTCCTTGCTGCCCTTCAAACATGCAACCCTTCCTTCTTTTTGCACTCGTTGATGCCTTAAAATAGGCCCTACCGCGCAGTCACGACGCCGTGACTGAGGTGGCGTGGGAGCCTCATCAATGACGTGGCAGGCGCGGTGATGACTTGCATGAAAACAAGCCAAACCAAACCCGAACAGGTTTGCTTTCACTTGCTAAGAAACTTTTGTTCCTTGGCCATGCTCATCCAATGCTTGTCAGATCCGACGCGAGCTGTTTTTCTCCTGACTACACTCATCCCGTTTTCTGAGCGCCATGGACTCGTTTTTCTTCTTTTACTTCACACTTTATTTTTCCACTTAAGTGGGCGGCCACCTCTTGAGGTCATGGGCGGGCACCAATTTTTGGGCGGCCAAGCCCTTTTTGTCTTGACTAATTTCGAGTTTGGGCGGCTAAGTCCCCTCCTTAGACATACATAAAGGCACCTCATTTAGTACGCATGATGGCCGAAGCATTGTCAACTACAAGTGAACATCAAAAACAAATTGCCAAGAACGACATCTTCCCACAACAGTCATTGACTAACAATATCTTCGTAAATTTTACTGTGTATACCAGCATCTCAAATAATGCCACATGGTTCTAAGATGCACGCATAGGTGATTGCACTTGTCGGAAGGCATTCTCTTCGCACTCGGTTGTTTATAGCTTGCATTAGCTTCCCAAATAATGCCAAAATTATCCAGCTCAGCACAGTGCCGGCAGCACACCGGCCTCAATCTATATTACCTCATGAACCCGGACTCGGTCACACGAGCCGTTAATTCCTTTATACTTCTCAAACTGCATAGAAGCATACAAACCCTGATGAGGCTGTAAAATTCCTAGATGGAACACCGACCGAGCAGACTAGACTAGTACGGAACCGACCCCCGGTGAATCTTTAATGGCCAATAACTCGGCAACCGAAACTCCGATCACTGATCTAAAAAGACCGACGCGCTCCAAAAATTGAGCACTTCAGCCCGATGCATTCATTTCAATTCTGTCACCTCAGCTGTAGTTGCCCAATCCGGTGTGGATCTGCATTAACTCCAACTTCAAACTGCCATAACTTCTTCACAGTAGCTCCAATCAACGAGCCGTAAAGATAGGCCGGTAGGCACTTCAAGCACTGTAGTTCTAGATCATAATCTTCCATCTATGCTCACTTCAAGCATACTCATTTTTGGAATCATTAAGGAATCTATTAACCCTTTTAAGTCGCATCTGGCATACATTAATCATTAAACTTGGCCGATGAACAAGCCCTGATCATTGACCATTAAATGTGTAGGCCTCAAAGAAGCTTATCTTGCATTTCTTTTCTCTTTTTCTGTTCATGAAAGCGGAGCTGCATGACAGTGTACTCTACTTCATTGTTGGAGTGGGAGTGTAACAGTTGCCCAATAGAAAATACCTTCTCCTTTTGCCGATTGAAAATGATGATGCTGGCTGCAGACTGGTCCACTGTTCTTTTGTATACTCCATCAAAGAAAAGAGAATGAGCTCTTTCTAGCTTAGGAATTTCTATCATTGGTGTCACTTCTTTACCTTCCATATTGACCTTTAGTTTCTTCTCATAGTGACGATGAGTAAGAATACCCGCTAGACTAGCGCTGGTGGAGTTGTCTACCGGCATGGTGTAACCAAACTCTTGTAATCTAGCAAGCCACTTAGAGATTCTAAATGAGACATCCATGTGTTGCATCACATACGGAAAACTTCTTCCATTGTCAGAATTGCAAAGGGTCTAGGCAATAGATAAGAGTGGAACTTTGTAGTGGCAAACATTAATGCAAGCAGCATGTGCTCTATTGCGGTGAATCCTTTTGCTAATGGGGTCATGACAGAACTAGAGAAGTACATAGGATGAATGAAAGAGATTTGGGGGTCCTTTTGCATTAGTACAGCTCCAAGTGTATCACTTCCTACACTGGGGTTCACATAAAATGGTTTGTACCATCTAGGGGGTGCAATGGTGGGAAGTATAGCTAGGATTTGTTTCACTTCGGTAAACTGTTGTTAATTTTCTTCACTCCATGAGAAGACATCTCTATGGATGACTTGTTATAGAGAGAGAATCACCTGAGAGAGCAAGTGAATGAACCTACTCAAATACATCACCTTCTGAAGGAAAGAGACTAATTAGTTAGCTGTGGTGGGTGATGACAAAGATACTAAAGCTTGAATCTTTCTAGGGTCAGCCTCAATCCCTTTTGTTGAAATTACATGGCCAAGAAGAATGACCTTGCTTTCACCAATGTGACACTTATCCACGTTAAGTTGGCCACCCAAGGTTTGCAGTCTAGCCATGCACCTTGCTCAAATGAAGGGAGCAAGAACTGTAGATGCAAAAATCATCCATGAAGACTCGTATTGACTTATTAAAGTATGGATACAAGACAAAAGTTACATAGCATTGGAATGTGGCCGGAGTTGGTGAGTCCAAAAGGCATCACCTTGTAAGCAAAACATCCCTGTGGTGTTATGAAAGTTGTCTTTTTCTAGTCTTCTTCTGCAATGCTAATCTAAAAGTAGCCTGAGTAGCCATCACATACTGTATAGCGCTTATGGCCTGCTACCTCATTGAGAATTTCATCTTGGAATGGGAGGGAAAAATGATCCCTCTTTGTGGCTGCATTGAGAGGTTTGTAGCCTACACAGAATCTCCACCTACCATTCTTCTTTGGTGTGACTACCACTGGAGAGACCCACTTTGAGTCTGCGACGGGGTAAATGAAACCTTCCTGTAGTAAATTTCTTACCTCTTTGAGAAATTCTTCTTGTTGAATTACCCCAAGCCTTCTGAGATTTTGCACTACGGGCTTACTTCCTTCCTTGAGTCTTTTGCGGTGTTGTACCACTGTGATGCCTGTGATCTTGTCATAACCATCAATGAACAATGTGGTGAAGTTACCTAGCATAGATACATATTCTTTCCTTTGTTCACCAATTAACTCATTGGAGAGCATCCGATGTAACTTACTTGTATCCACCAAGGGTTTCGTACTTGATGGTTCCTCTTGGTTTGCTCGTGGTGTTTTAGATTTTGACAATTTTTTTTTTTGTCGCTTTCTTTAGTTGTTGTTGTTTCTTCTCCTGAGGTGGTCGAATAGTCACTGTTGGACTCATCTTCCGATGCCTCCAAGATCATGTTGTGTTGCTTCCCAGTCTTAATGTCGTAAAATATGGACTTCCCTTTAGCATCCTTCATTTGAATCATTATGATACTCTAGTCTTGCTTAGCCTCCATAGCTATGAGCCAGGGTCTTCCAGGAATGATAGGGTAGCCCTCCCCTTTGTGTGGCATGAAAAAAATTTATACCTCCACTTCTGTGTTGAACAACTTTGCTTTGACTGCATTTACTATGCCTACGCACTTCACTCTAACGTTATTTGCCATTTTATCTTGGCACCGTACCGGCCTATTTACCTCTAGGCCTAGATGGTGCATCATTTTCTCACTCAGTACGCATATCTGTGCGCCACCATCTATGTAGACATTTGAGATATGTTGCCCCTTGATGTGGGCATCCATGGTTGGTAGGATGTCGTCAAGATTTCACCCATAGATAGCCCCAGTTATCCTTGGTCTTGATTTTCTTGTACTTACCATCTTTGTCCACCATTGTCTCCTTCTCCTTGGTGCAAGATGGAATAATTGGGGCCAAGTTATCTTTGGACCCTACATCAATACATCTTGAACTAGGTTATATGGTTTAGCATACTCAGCGAGTGAAAAATCCACAATGTCGATCTTTCGTCGAGGCTTAGATGCCTGTTTGCTAGATTCTCCTTCTTCTTTCATCTTCTCCTCTTTTTGAGAGGCTTCTTCGTGCCTAGCACGCTTCACTGTCCCATGGAATCCACTTCTTCTACCCTTTCTTTTCCTTTGTTCTTCTCTCATACCGGCTCTTCTATCTTTGCCTTCCCTTTAGCTTCCAGGCTAATGACACTCATTGCTTGGTTTCCAGCAGGAGGTGAAGGTAGCGGTGGAATGAGAGGTTGTTTTGGTGGTGGTTGTTTAGGTGGTCGAAGAATTTGGACCAGTGGAATTGGCCCTGGTTGCCTGGGTGGTGGTGGTCTTGCCCTTGGTGGGGAGATCTGATTCGGTCTTCCTTCCCTATTGAAGTTCTTCCTTCTTGGATGTGGGCAAGAGTACCAGCCATGGCCATCTTCCCCGCAATTATAGCAGTGGTATTCTTAGTTTTTCCTTCGTTCTCCTCTCCCGTGCTCTGGATTTTTGACGGGTGCATGTCCTCTTTGCTGTACTAGAAGCAAAGATAAACTTTGAATCTGAGTAGTGATGCGGCTCAATAGGTCTTGCTGCTCTTCTGATGCCTCTTGTGGTTGGGATCTATGAGTGGCTGTTGCAGTCACTGGGTTAGTCAAACTAATCTTGATTCCTGAGACTCATTGAATCTTTCTTGCATGTGTAGCTTCTTGTATTTAAGGTGGGATACTTCCTCTTCCAGCTCATACATTGTAGGAAACCTCCCCTTCACCTTCTCTTTAAGGGGCGACCACATGCCAACAATGAAACGGTCCTTCTTCAGGAAATTAGGTGCTCCTTCACCTTCCTCTAGTGAGGCAATCCATCACTCCCACAAATCCACAAACTAGGATTTGTAAGTGGCATACTCTAACACACCTCCTTGCTTTAACTCTGTCAGCAGCTGCCATAACTTTTCTGAGGTTGTGCCTCCACCAAACCTCTTCACAAAGGGAGCACGTAGTACATCCCATGCATTCGTGGTAGCTTGGGGCAAAGAATTGTACCAAGACTTGGCCTCTACTTTCATCAGTAGAGGAAAAATTTGTAGTCGTCGTGAGGCATCATCATCCTTGTTGGAAACCACACAAGCATTGTCATGGTAGTAACTCAATGAGTAGGAAATTACAAACTCTTTTCTTTTAATCACAAATGACTCAACGGCGCATAACGGATTTCTTACAGGGTTGGGTGCATGGATTTAAAATAGGATAAAAAATGGATCGCAAAGCTAGAACTGAATAAAGATGCTTACATCAAAAGAGTGGTAGTAATCCGAAAGGGGTAACATGATGGGACGTGGAGATCTTAGGATTTCATCAAGAAATTCTGCTCTGAATAGGAAAAAAATCTTTTGCTACTGGTAGAATATCTTCCTATCAATATATAAGCTTACATGCATGTGTTGCAGGAAACAAAAAGGAAAGACTATTGGCCTATTGTTATTATCCATGTCGGGTGTTATGAACTAATTACTTAGAGCTGCATACCTTAAGTGCTGACAAGGTGACACCTTCACCACATGCCTCTACCTCTTGTTGAAGTCCACACAATCCTCCACATTAGGTTCAAAATAGACTGGGTGAGAAGAGTCTACCTCAATTGGCCTTCCATTCTACATGCGATGGTGGGGCTTGGGTGGTTGTACTTCACTTGAACTCTCTAGGCCTAGAGAGAACGTAGGCCCACTTGCATCCACCAAATGCTTTAGGATCTGTGTCTTGGACTTTGTCATTGATGTAGTTGACGACTCCTCTCGGACCATTAGAGAGAAAACACTTGGTGCTACACAAAATGTGACTGTCGTGAGAGTGCTATGGTTTCAAAAACAAAACTCACCGTTCTTTCTTCACCTCCTCTATTGGCACTCATTGACAGAATGCTTTGGTTGACGACAGTGACGACATTTTGTAGCCCTCCCACTTGATGCTCTTGATTTGTGGTTAGCACGAGCATTACGAGATGGGGAGCTCACTTCTTGGATATTGACAACGCTACAGCCTAGGAGTAGCACTTCAATGAAGGCGGTCAGTGTTTCTTCAATCTCCTTCTCCTCCGTTCTCCAGTTGGAGAATTCTTGCAGCCATTCATCCATGGTTGACAATGTGTGTTGTTTTCAGTATTGTAAATTGGAGGTTTCCTAGAAGCCCTCCTCAGTGGGGGCACCAAATGACGAGCGCAAAGCACGACCCAGACCTCGCCGGCCTCAAACTCTAGGGCCCGATGCACTCCGAGCAGGCCACGGTGAAATGAACAGGGGGCATCACCTAGCTTTGAGCGGCTAGGACACGGAAAATAGCGATTTGAAATAGCACAAACACTACACATAGAGAGAGAGAGAGAGAGAGAGAGAGAGAGAGAGAGAGAGAGAGAGAGAGACATAGGTGATTAAAACCCCTCAAGATGTGAGGGAAACTTGATTCAATGCGCTTCAACAAGATGGTGACTATGGTGATAGAGAGAGAGAGAGAGAGAGAGAGAGAGAGAGAGAGAGAGAGAGAGAGAGCCTATAGTGCATACTCTAGAGGTGACTCATAAGCACGGATATTTCTACTCTCCGGAGTGTGTGGCAACCCTTGGAGTGCAACCCTTGGAGTCAAGGTGTGGACCTGGCTTCTTCCTCATAGTGCTAATTCCCAAAATGATGCACTAAAATCCCCTCTCTCTTGATGTAGGTTGCCAGTCCCCTCACCAAAGTGCTACCAAATACTCCCCTCGATAGTGACCTCTCACTACCCTTTTATAGGTGCACGCTGCATTAGGCTAGGATAGTCTAATTAAGTTAGGGCCCTAATCAAGAGAGACAAAGCAAGGAGTTGGGTCCCAGATGGTTGACCCTTGCTTTGTCTTAGGAGAATTTTAAAATGATATCTCCTAGGTGGGCCTTTGTGACCATCACCTAGAGAGAGGTGGCAATTTACAATTGGGTTTTTACAAGATTTTTTGGCTTGAAACTCGAAAATAACAATAACCTACGGATGTTACTGCGGAGATGCATCGTGGACAAGATGCCGGCGAATGGTGGGCTTTGTTGGTGCGTTGGTGTAGTGTGTTCGCTAGTTTTGGGGTCGACCGGGGCATGCCTTCGGCGTCACTTCTTGACTTGATGTTGCTACGTGTGACTTGGCTATCATTTTCTTTGTCGATGTCGGAATTTGTTATTTTTTGTGGGTTCGTATGTCATGCATGTATTGTGCATTTATATGTGTGTGTATATGCAGTTGAATGTGTGTGTGCACGTATGCCTGCTCGTGATATGTATGTGTTTATATTTGTTTGCACTCATAAGTGTGTATGCATGTGTGTGTGTGTGTGTGTGTGTGTGTAGGCTACTGTGTGAGGGATGAGCTACTTGTGAGTGTGTGTGTACATGTGTATGGGTTCTGTGTGGGTGTGTATAGGTAAGAGGGTGCGTGGGATCGAGAGAGAGAGAGGGAGATATTATTGTAGTTTTTTTTCTTAATTTTTTTTGTGCTGGTTGCCTACATGCAAAGTACAGAGATGAAGGAGAGAGAGGGAGGAGAATAAGAGGGTGGGAGTGTGTGTGGGTGTGTGTCTGTGTGTATATGTGTGTGTGTGTGTGTGTGTGTGTGTGTAGGTAGACAGAGAGAGAGAGAGAGTGATTTTTTTTTGGCTGCACCCGCGGGCTGCGTACACAGAGAGCACACATGCGCACGAGAGAGAGAGAGAGAGAGAGAGAGAGAGAGAGAGAGAGAGAGAGAGAGAGAGAGAGAGAGAGAGAGAGAGAGAGAGAGAGAGAGAGAGAGAGATTGGGAGCTTGGTGCCGACGGGGGGTGAGTGGGTGAGGGATTGGGAAGTGTGTGTGTGTGAGTATGGGTGTGTGTGAGTGTGCTATGAGAGAGATGGGAAACTGGTTCAGGTTGCCTGGCAGGACAGGAAACGAAAGGGGGGGGAAGAGTTAATGGGATGGGGAGAGGGTGAGGGAGTAGAAAACTGGTTGTGAGCGCCCGCATGGGCTTTCGAGGACAGAGAATGAGAGAGAGTTAGAAAGAGAGACACACACACACACACACACACACACACACACACACACACACACACACACACACACACACACAGAGAGAGAGAGAGAGAGAGAGAGAGAGAGAGAGAGAGAGAGAGAGAGAGAGAGAGAGAGAGAGAGAGAGAGAGAGAGAGAGAGAGAGAATGAGTGATGGGGAGAGCAAGGGGCTACAGGATGCGGGGCCCGAGAGAAAGGGAACGGTGAGTGAATGAGAGAAAGAGAGTCGGCACACCGTGGATGACAAAGAATAGTGGAGGAGAGGGGCTTGGTGAGGACTAGAGAATATGGATGAGAGAGGTGAGAGAGAGAGGAAAAAATGTGAAAGTGTTGACGGCCGGTTTTCGAGAAACCGCGACCGTGAGAACTAAACCCCAAGAAGGGGAGAACATATTACCAAGGGAAAACAAAAAAAAAGAATGTTTCTATAACATTCACCACCCCTCTAGGCTTAACCACTGGCGGGGCTTCACCAATTTGGCCACATCTCTCCATTATCTCTAGAAGATAGAGCCTTCTCTCTCCGGCTGCTCGGCTCTGCCAACTTACTCTCTCTCACTTACCCTGCCACTACATCACCCGGCCCAATGGGCGCATAAAAAAAACATTTCCACTTTTCCCTGGCGGGCCGTCAATTTTGTAAATTCTCTCTCTCTCTCTCTTTCATTATTCCCAATCTCTCTCTCTCTCTCTCTCTCTCTCTCTCTCTCTCTCTCTCTCTCTCTCTCTCTCTCTCTCTTCGCTCGTCCATATCCCAGCACAGTGGGCCACCATACCTCACCCCTCCCTTTTTTCCTTCTCGTCCACACTCCCTCGGCTTCACTCTCCCCCCCTATCCCTCCCCTCTTGTTTTCTTCCCACCGGCGGACCACCGCTCTATCCTCCCCTATCTTCCCCTCCCTCAATTAGCTTTCACTCTCTCCCCCCTCTGAGTGAGCGGCCCCGCCATGCATGGAGTAGAATATATATATCTCTCTCTCTCTCTCTTAATTCACCCACACATACCCCCCCCCCACTCTCTCTCTCTCTCTCTCTCTCTCTCTCTCTCTCTCTCTTCCCCTTGGTGTAGGAACTCGCCATGTACAGGGCTCTCTCCCCCTCTCTCCCCCTACAACCAAACCTATACACCCCTCCAAACCTCGCTTCCCCATGTGATGGCTATTGCCCGCACAGGAGCAATAAGCATTACGGGAATGGTTACCTGCAACTACATTATATTAACATCAACATATAGAATGCCAATAGAAGGAAGTACACAGTACACACGCACAGAACACCTCTTGCTTCATTCATGTGTGATCCAGACACAGAGTTACAACAATATTTTCCATGAATATCATAGTGATTGGTTAAGCTACATCAAAAGACAGGTATGCCCCTCCATATACAACCGCTGCTCCAGCGCAGATCGGAAACAGTGCACACACTCCTGTTACATGATATCCTGTGAAGAACTGCCGCTACGGCCACCGCATACCGCATGACTCCTGATCCGTAGTGTCCAGACCTCCGCAGGACCGCATGTGCGGCTAATGCCGTAACACCTGAAACGCACGGTGGATTGCGCGAACCCACACTCAGCCCCTCCGGTTGGAGGGTTCCAATTGTTGATCTGCACACTGCTCTGGTGAAGAGGAAATATCAATGTAGCCAAAGCCTCTAAAATCTGGAGTATATGCCCGATAGACCTCATCCAAAAGATGTGGATCTATCTCAATATGCTCCGGCCAAGGAGCCCGAGGAATAAACTGCGTTGGCAAAGAAATAGATTGAGGCGCCTGTGGCAAAGGAGCAAGAGGTGTATGTAAAGGATAATAGCGAGAAAGGTATCTATTAAGAGAAGACCAAAATGGAGGGCAAGGTGGTAGACTGAGAGAAAAAGAATGAGCCAAGGCCTCCACCCAAAAACAGACCCTGTGCCACTCCTTACGAAATCGACGAATCATTTTTTGCAAACAAGATACATAAGCTTGGGCTTCAGCACAATCCTCTGTAGCTTGTGCCCAATCAGCAACATCAAAACCCTCGGGAACAACACTCTTACCTCTGTCAATGTTGGATGACTCGAGGTGTTGCACCACAACCTGCTGTTGAGTGGGTGGTTGTGCTCTCACCTCAGCAGCTAAGTGTGCGCTCCAGCTTTGTAGTTGATTATCTAAAAAAACACGGAGATCCTCTTGCATCTCCACTGCCAACGCATCCAAATGATTCATATTGATCAATACATCACCAGGGTGCGAAGCTAAGTATGAGGCCAGGCTGTGCTACGTTATTAACTGCAAAAGTTCTTGTTGAATAGAGGCCACAAACTCAGCATTAGCCCCTCGTAACATTTGTATTTTTGCCCCTTGCTGGCGAGTTGTGGCAGTCAACTCTTCATTTTGAGTGGACAACTCGGCAATGTGAGTCTGCGAGGCCGCTACCTGCACTTCCAGCTCATTTACTCTTCCCTCTGTGGCAGGGGCTGGCCAGGCCGCACGAATAGACTCTGCGAGTCTGCTAAAAAAAGTGTCGCATGCCTGTAATTGGTCAGCGAGGGTCAGTGTCGTAGCCTCCCAAGGTAGCGCTACGGGAAGAGTACCTCCCGTCGAGGCAGCCGCATTGGTAGTGCCAGAAGTTTCCGGCTGAGCGGGAACATCCGCAACCGGAGAGTCCGTCCGTAGTGGAGTAGCAGTGCCCACTCTCTCTTGCATTCGGCGGCGCCAGCGTGCCACCGTAGAATCCTCCGAAACAAGAGATGCCCTCGCCGGAGGTGGTGTAGAAAATTGTTGTTCCTCCCTGCCGCGCTTGCGGCTTGCTGATCCTACACCTATAGTGGCCATCTCATGGGCTCCAGAGGATACCACTACTGTCGATGGACAGGGAAAATCCCAGTGCCAACATGCTGCTGCTATGTTTCCCTCTCAACAGGCACTGCCAAACTTTGTGTTTGCGACAGAGGAGCAACAGTCCCTTGGACCACCAATCAATCATCTTCAAAGTCGCAGAGAGGACGCAAGGCGAGAGGAAAAACTTCTCTTAAAGGAAAAATCAATGTGAGAAGTTGGCCAACTTTTGTATTGGTTGGGGTATTTCTCTCCAACTGTGCCATCACTCTTTGGCACTCCACCAGTAGTCGTTCTCTGACAACCGTTGCCCAAGCTACTGGCCCAAAGTTGGCCGAATGCAAAACATTTCTTGCTCGGGTCAAAATTTTATAGGTTTTGGCTTGTAGCCAAATCGCCTCGAGAAACCATCGATACGCATCCCTGGTTGCTACATCCGACAACCCTGAAAGCTTATACTCCCCTTTTACTTTCAACCCAAACTCCTACTTGACATCTGCAGCAAGCAGGGATCACATGAGAGGCACGCACCACTCCATCGTTGGGAAAATAGCAACACCTGGAGATCCTTTCTGCTGTCAACTGAATCTGTTGATTATTCAGCACCACAATATCGCCAGCAGCCAGTTGCTCAATCAATCCTGCTACCTGCGGGTGAACTAGTATCCCTTGCCAATCCAGGTTGGCGAACACACGCAGTTGAAAGTCTTGCAGCCATGCGTCCACACGTTGAAGCGCTAGCTGCTACACAGGAGTGAAAGGGATACATTGCAGGAGGGAAGCTGTCATGGCGGCGATGAGATGAAGGAGCAGAGAGTATAGAACTAAGAGCGCGCGACACACTACACATGAGAAACACAATAAGAATCGTCTGCATGTAGTAACCCTCTCACAATGAGTTCCCAAAATAGGGCGATCCACGGTGTCACAACCATCATAGATCCTTTCCCGCTTTCCAAGATTGCATGCAAAAGAATCCCCAATTATGATTAGGGCGGCTTCCGGCTCGTGTACCACAGCAAAGGGGCACTGAATCGGGGTAGGTGAAACATAATGGCGCAGTCTGAAACCATTGACCAGCAGAGAAATAACCTCCCCCGGTAAATCTGCCAAATGAAAAGAGATGGGCCCACATGCTTGAAAAATCCAGAATGGTCCTGACCACCGTAATTTAAGCTTCCCCGACATCTTCCCGAGGCGGGAATTAAAGACAAGGACCAGTTATCTCCGAACAAATTGCCGTGCTTTCGGGCGATCCAGCCATTTTTTCCGCCTAGACTGCAGATCCTGCAGCACCGCAAAGCTATGCAGCCGCTCTTCGTCCAGTTCCTACAAAACATCCAATCGATAAATCACAGAATCCTCTCGAAGAAGCCGATCCGCAATCAGAATCCGCAGACTCAAGATCACATGCTCCACCGGGGTGATTGCCTCCATGCCAAATGCCAACTTAAAAGGCGTCAATCCTGTTGCCACTTTATAAGCTGTCCGATAGGCCCATAAGGCGGAAGGAAGTTTCACATCCCAATCTGTTCGATGCATATTCACCAACTTTGTTAAAATCCGAATCAATTGCTTATTAGTTGATTCTGCTTGCCCATTCGCCTGAGGATAATATGGAGAAGATTTCCTGTGTAATACAGAATAAAACCGTAGCATTCTCGCCATCACCTTATTCAAAAAATGACTTCCCCTGTCACTAACCAGCTCAATAGGGCAGCCATATCTAGAAAAGATATCCTTATATAAGCATCCCACCACAGAAACTACAGTGTTATCTCTCAAAGGCCATGCCTCCACCCATTTAGTAGTGTAATCCGTGGTTGTCAAGCTATACTTATTTCCTGTATGAGCTGCCACTAGTTTAAAAGGACCAACAAAATCCAAACCCCACTTTTGAAAAGGCTCCAAGGGTAGAACTGACTGAAAAGGCATTCTGGACCGTTTGGTAGGTTGCCCCAACCGCTGACACACATCACACTGTTGCACATAATTTCTCGCATCCTGAAACAATGTGGGCCACCATAATCCAGATTGGAGAACCTTTCGAGTTGTGTTTAATGCTGCAAAGTGACCTCCCACAATACTAGTATGGACTTCCTCTAATACTGTTGTCTGCCCCTGTGGTAGCACACATCTGAGTAATACCTCTGCCACCGTACGATAATAGAGCTTTCCCATAATAATCTCAAAATTCCTGCTTCTAATAGCCATACGCTTCCTCTGACGGCTGGACAAGAAGGAAGGCATTTTGCCACTATCGAGAAAATGAAACATCTCCTCATACCATGTCCATGGGATGCTCGGAATGACCCTTGCCTGTTGCAGAACTGTGATATCCTCTGCAACTACTCCTGTTAGAAACAGAGACGCATCCGGAAATTCATCAGCTACACCCATCGGCAGTTCACCGGAATCTAACCTGGATAGGTAGTCAGCCACCGCATGCTGAGCCCCTGGCCGATGTATGACCTCAAAGTCAAATTCTTGCAGCAAAAGCACCCATGTGGCCAATCTTCCCGTCAAATTCTGTTGCCTTACCAGGTATAAAAGAGACGAATGGTCCACATGGAAGAAAAAACATCGGCCCAACAGATAGTGCCGGAATTTCTTCATTGAATAAATCATCTCTAAACATTCCCTTTCGGTTACTGAATAATTTCTTTCTGCGGATGATAATCGTCTACTGGCATAATAGACAGGTCGGAACCATCCTTGACTTTTTTCCTGCATCAACACACTGCCAATATCTCGATCCGAAGCATCCACAAACACATGAAAATCTTGACCCCAATTCGGTGCAAGCATAATCGGAGCTTTGGATAGCTGAAGTTTTAATCTCCGAAAAGCCAGGTCACATTCCTGTGTCCATTCAAAATCTATAGCATGATCTGCCTGAGTAATCGGGATTGCCAAATGCGCGACAAACGGCAAATGCCTCCCATGCCAACGAGATTGACCCACGAAAATCTGGCACTATTTCTGGTTCGGCAGTGGAGGCCTTTCCATGATTGCGGCAATTTTATCCGGATCCACGGAAATACCATCTTCAGAAATTATATGCCCTAATAGCGTACCACTGCGAACAACAAATGCACACTTTAAAGGATTCAAACTGAATTTCACCTCTCTGCATTTCATAAAGCATAACCGTAATTGCTTCACATGCTCCAATTGCGCTCCAAAAACACTGAGATCATCCAGAAAAATTCTCATAAAATCCGTCAAATAAGGAAATTTTTTTTGAAACATATCCCTTTGAAAAGTGGAAGGTGCATTCCGCAATCCGAACCACATCACTGTGCAGGCAAACACACCCCCACGGTAATAAAAGTTGTTTTTGGCTGATCCCGCAATGCCATTAGGATTTGGTTATATCCACTAAATCCATCCAAAAAAGTATACATCTCATGTCCTGCTACATCATCCAAAATGGAAGAGGAAAAGGATCTGGAACAGTAGCCGCATTCAATTTCCGGTAATCCACACAAATTCGGATTTGCTTGTTTTTGTTTGGTACGACCACAATTGGAGAAATCCACTCCGGATTATCAATAGGGGTAATAAAACCCACTTCCAACAGGCGATCAATTTCCATCTTAACTTGCTTTGCCACATTCGGATTCATCATGTATGAGTGCTGCTTCACTGGCACCGCATCCGGTTTCATATTTTTCGTATGCTGATAAAACTTAGGATCCAATCCCTGCATATCGGCACATTCCCATGCGAAAACATCCTTAAACTCTGTCAGTAACTTGATCAAATCATCTCTAAAACTTGCCTCCAGCTGCTTATTAATGTATATGGGCTGCGACTCTGCTTGCTCCCCCAGAAAGACTCTCTCTAGTTCATCTTCTTTCACCCTTGATATTTTTTCCATCTGTGCCTCAAACGCACGTTCTTGCTGAATAACGTCCTCCAATGATTCAAGACTTGGAAGCACCTGTTGTTGCTTCCCTATTCCTGCTAGAATTCCTGAAACCCCCACCGAATTCCCTTTCGAAATCAGAGAAATATCCGCAAGATATAAAGAAACCAAATTTGGATTAGCTTTTAGAAATTGTTCCTCTTCATCCTCTTCTAATTCTTCCACCATATTGACTGTTTCTGCTATCACCGGCCATGCTGCCTGAACTGGCTGTCTGCATGTTCTCAACATCACCCGCACTTTCCTTTTATCCTTTTTCACGATAAGGATATTTGCTTCCCAATTATGCTTTACCCTCGCTTGTCGTAACCAAGGTCTCCCCAAGATAATGTGATAATCCTGATTATGATCTTCAATATTTAAGACTACTAAGGAAATAGCAAAGGATAAGCCCTCCACATCCAAAACAATGCCTCGAAGTAAACCCACTGGTTGCACTCTTCTTTGATCTGCCATGCGGACTACAAAGGGTGCAGGTTCCCAATCACTGAGGCCAAAATGCTCACAAGCTGCTTGGGTAATAATGTTTACTCCCGCTCCTCCATCCAATAGTACCTTGTCAATGTATGTTCCATGGTATCTAACTGAAAGTTCCGGAATGCGGGTATCCGTGATCCTATTCGCTGGCAATGGGGCTGAATCATCCTTCTCGCTTTCAACTTTCCCAATGGAGACTTCCCTCAGCTCAGTGGACGTTTGTCGCAGCAATGCATTATGGAAACTCAGGACCAATTTCAGCAATGAACCCAGAGGTACTTGTATTGGTGACATGAGTACCTCTTTCCAAACGGAATTCCAATCCTCCTGCTCTTTAATATCATCCTTATTTCCGACTTTTCCTTCCTTTATTTCCAAGCCCACAGTCGATGGCACAGTCGATGGTCCTGCTGTCTTCACTGGTGGTGCGGATTGTGGCAACCAGGACACAGTCTTTTTCCGCACTTCTTCCTGAGCCATCCAATCCGGAATCTTCACATCAGGTGTTGGAACCACATTTTTACCCGATCGTGTGATTAATTAAACCACTGGATCAGACTCCTCCAGTCCTTCAATCTGAACCATAGCAACACTAGGATGTTTCCCTGCAGCGCGTTCCTGCTTCTTCCGATCGTATTCCATAGCTTCAGTACATTCAGATCGCCAGTGTCCATCCCCCAAACAAAAAAGGCATGTCTTGGGGCAATTAGGATCTCGGCCACCTCTTCCGCGACCTTGTCCATCCCCTTGAACCCGTCCTCCTGCTTGACCTTGCACAGTCGTCTCTGATGTATGAGCATGAGCCATCGCCACAGCAGGCTCTTGTCCCTGCCCTATCTGTGGTTGTTGCCAGGTAGAAAAGTCCCCTTGACTCCGACGACCCCGGCCATTGAAATAACATTCCATTGTATTATGAGTATTGGTCGTGCAAATCGCACACCACTTCTGATTCATTGCGCACTCCTGAGCAGCATGGCCCGGATTTCGACATTGGGTACACCATAGTTCCTTTAGAATTTTAGCCACCGCAACCAATTCCGACGATCCGGATGAAACACCTTTCCCGTGACGCTGGGATTTTTTCCGCGGTGTCTCTTCCGATTCTTTTCCCGAATCGTTGTTGCCTGAGTCGGAGGAATCTGATACTACGGATTCCGACTCCGAACTATCACTGCCACTGTCTTGCGACTTGCGATGAGATTTCTTCATGTCTTTTTTCTTTGACTTCTTTGGAGATTCCGTATCCTCTAAAGCCTCTTTTACTACTACAGCCCTAGCGATTACATTATCCAGTGGAGTAGTTACCTTATCCACTGTTTCCATAGCTGTTCTGAGATCCTTGTTGAGCCCCCGCAAAAAATAATCATTCAGCACTTTGGCTACCGGCCTTTGTGCCTGAGGTACCCTTTGCAAAAGCATCCGAAATTTTGCAGCGTAATCCTCCATTGGCAATGACTTCTGCTGGAGTGTTCGAAGCTTTTCCAAATGTTGAGGGTCTGTCTTTTCCGTTTGAAACCTTCGTAGAAATGCTATGGATCCGTCAGCATACGTCTGAAAATGATCATCATGGTATTCGGACAACCATTTCGCAGCTTTCCCCGAGAGTGTAGATTCAAACACTGATTGTTGATGGAGCGGAATCACCACCCCAGGATGATTCAATCCATAAGATTTATTGAATTGGTGCAAATGTGCATCAGGGTCTTCGCTTGAAAGACCTCAAAACCGACTATATTTAATCTGAGGATGAGCCATCACCCCTTGCCCAACTCTTCCTCCTGCTCCCCGGAAAAAGCTGACGAGCACTAGGAGGTGGAGACAGTGGTGGAGATACCCCCGGACTGCTTACCGGAGATGGTGGTGGAGCAACCTGTGTGAGTGAGGGTGAACGTACGACAGGAGGACATGACTGACTGCGTGGAGTACGCCTTGCTCGCCGCAACCGCCTACCACGCACCGGGCTTGGTGATGGAGATACAGATTCCTCAATCTGTGGTCAAGAAAAAACAAATTCATCCGAACCGCCTCTCCTCTGACGTCTTCCTAAAATTGGAACCACAGGGTCAGGCGGACCCTGCGACCTAGTGCGCATGCATATTCATCGTAGTTCGTCCATCACGTGTGGTCGCCAGATGTAATGGCTATTGCCTGCACAAGAGCAATAGGCATTTTGGGAATGATTACCCACAACTACATTATATGAACATCAACATATAGAATGACAATAGAAGGAAGTACACAGTACACAGGCACAAAACACCTCTTGCTTCATTCATGTGTGATCCAAACACAGAGTTACAACAATAGTTGCCATGAATATCATAGTGATTGGTTAAGTTACATCAAAAGACAGGTATGTCCCTCCATATACAACCACTGATCCAACGCAGATTGGGAACGGTGCACATACTCCTGTCCCATGATATCCTGTGAAGAACTGCCGCTACGGCCGCCGCATACTGCATGACTCTTGATCCGCAGTGTCTAGACCTCCGCAGGACAGCATGTGCGGCTAATGCCGTAACACCCCACCTTGTTGACAAAGAAAAAATCCCCCCCTTCCCTCGCTCTCTATCGGCTGAAGGCTGGCCCGACTTCTCACTCTCTCTCTCTCTCTCTCTCTCTCTCTCTCTCTCTCTCTCTCTTATCCACTCACCACCTCACCCCACCCTCTCGCACTCTCTCTGTGTCAAGCCCACAGCTCGAAGGCCGCCCTGCATGCATAGAAACGCTCTCTAATTATCTCTCTTATTCACACCACACAGGACCCTCACACACCCTCATACACTCACCCCGTCCTTTGTCGCTCTCTCGCTCTCACCATAGCCCGCAAGCAGCCATCCCACTCTCTCTCTCTCTGAGTCGGTCCGAGGGTGCAGCATGGCACCAAACCATTTTCTCCCCCCACCCCCCCCGCCACACACACACCCCAATCCCTTGAGCATCTTGCCATTCCCCCCCCCCTCACTCACGTTCTCTCACCCTCTCCTTCGCTCTGTGCAGTCACCGAGCCTGCGAGCCAAAAAAAGGATTTAAAAATATATATATATATATATATATAAACTATAGTAATATATATAATTTATTACACCCTCATTCCCACACACACATTCTCCTTCACACACACTCACCCACACGACACACACAACCCCAAGCTATACACACACAAACGATAACATATGCAGGCACGCACATTCAATGCACACACACCTACATGCACGAGTATAAGTATACACATACACACGCACGTGTATACGCACATACCAAAAAAAATAGAAAATCGAAGGACATCGACAAAAAGAAAGGAGGCGGCCAAGTACGCGTCGTCGACACCCAAACAAGCAAAGGCGCCGAAGGCATGCCCCGGCCTACCTCGAAAGTGACGAATGCGCTACACCAATGGACTAGCTAGGCCTCCATTCACCGGCATCGCGTTCACGACGCCCTCTTTAGTAAAACCCATAGGTTGTTGTCATTTTTCCAGTTTCAAACGAAATCTTGTAAAAAATCCCAAATTTGTCAATTCTCATCTCTCTAGGTGAATCTGGTCACAAAGGCCCACCTAGAGGTTTCCCTTATAATATTTCCCAATACAAAGCAAGGGTCAACCACCCAAGGCCCACGGCCTTGCTTTGTCTCCCCTGATTAGATTACCCTAATCAAACCAGATTACCCTAATGTGAAGCAACCAACACCTATAAAAAGGCACTAAGAGGTCACTATCGGGGGGGGGGGAGGGGAGGGGGTCAAGTTCATCAGAGGTCAGCACTTGGTAGTATTTTGATGGGAGGAATTGGCAACATTTGCATCACAAGAGAGGGGACTTAGTGTAGCGATTTTCTTTGGAAATTTGTACTATGTAAAGAAGCTATGTCTACATCTCGACTCCAATGGTCGATGCACACACATTCATGTTAGCAAGGTTCTCGTGTCGGTGAGTCATCTCTAGAGAACACACCAAGTAGGCTCACTATCTCTCCCTCTATCTCTCTATCACCATGAATTGCCACCACATCCGAAATAAGGTTGCTGTAAATATTGCAAGAAAATAATTCTCCCTCACACCCCCGAAGGTTTTTATCACCTATCATTTTTCGTCTCTCTCTCTCTCTCTCTCTCTCTCTCTGTGTGTGTGTGTGTGTGTGTGTGTGTGTGTGTGTGTGTGTGTGTGTGTGGAGAGTCCGCGATATTTCAAATCACCGTTGTCTGCATCCTAGCCGCTCAAAGCTAGGTGGTGCCCCCCCTATTTGCTTCACCGTGACCGGCTTGCGGCGTGCATCGGCTCCTGGCATTTTCAAGGCCGTTGGGGTTCGTGTTGCGCTTTGCGCTCGTCATTTGGTGCCCCCACTGAGGATTGAACTCAAGACCTTCAGTTTATAAGACTGAAAGCAACGCATATCATCAATCATGGACGAATGACTGAAGGAATTCTCTAACTAGAGGACAGAATAGGAGGAGACTAAAGAGGCACTAGCTGCCTTCATGAAGTACTACTGCCAGGCTGTAGTGTCGTCAGTATTCAAGAGGTAAGCTCCCCATCTCGTGTTGCTCGTTCTAACCACAAATTGAGAGCATCAGGTGGGAGGCCTATGAAGTGCTATCACTACTGTAAACCAAAGCACACTGTCAATGAGTGCCAGCAACGAAGGCAACGAAGGGGCTGAAATTGTCTACATTGACATTCACCGCGAGGAGGTCGTCCATATCAAATGAGGAAAGAAAAGAGTAAGGCCTCGCTTCCCTAAGGAAACTTCAATCAGAGGTATAACCTCTACTCCAAAATGGCCTAAAGGGGCTGCTCAAGCCAAAGGTAAGGAAAGGCTAAGAAAATCTGGAAACACATGACACCAAAGGAAGAAGCATCTGGCCGCGTGAGTGCTTCAAGTTCGAAAATCCGGGTCGTACCCAGTTTGCCAAAGAGAAGGTCATCCGAGGCTAAGCGGCGGAAGGTCGCCTACCGATTCTCACTGCACATGCGAGTACTACCAGTCCATTTCGACAATCCTGAAGCAAAAGTGGTAAGAAGGTTTCCATGCCCTAAAGAGGAGTGGTTTGGCTACTGCTCTCGCTATTTTGGAGGACGGGTAGAGGGTCTTCCTCCTCTCCCCGTACAGCTCATCCTGAAGAAGCTTTCCACCACGGGTGAAACCCAGTGGGCTGGAGACAAGTTACAGCTGAATGGAGTGGAGTTCATGCAACGTGCCAACTATGGTAATTATTTGTAGTTTTTGCTAGCCAAAAGGATGGGAGTAGTCAGACGCGTCACCATCACCCCGTACGTGCTGAGCAACGAAGGAAAAGTAGAGCCTATGAAAGGCGACGACCTCCTGTGGATGTGCCGACTCATCAACATCGGCACGGTAAGAGTATAAGTAAGTGCTCCACCCTCTGTGCATGATGGAAAACGGGCCAACTGCGTTCCCATTTAGATTTCTGGAACGTATGTATGTGAATATTTATGTGGATAGGAAAATCTTCTACCAACAGAAGATTGTGTATTTGTTCGGTGTTGCGGTGCTAGGAGAAATCCTTAGCTCCCCAAACCCTATCATTCTTTCCATAATGGATTACCACCACTCCTTCAATGTTTCCATATGTATTCTGTTTTAATCTATTCACCCAACCTTGTAAAAAGCCAATATGAGCCGCTATTGTCATTAATCTTTAAAAAAAAAGTTTTTAATTTCCTGAGTCACTACCATGGCAAGTGTTTCTTTGCCACGTTCAGTGGGAAGAAGGGAGAAGACGTGACCACCAACTTTTTGGACGATTTCGACATCGCTTGTGTGATTTCCAACAAGGATGATGACGCCTCATGGATACAAATTTTCCTCTACTGATGAAAGTGGAGGCCATGTCTTGGTACAATGATTTGCCCCAAGCTACCAAAAATGCACGGAATGTATTATGTGCTGCCTTTGTGAAGAGGTTTGGTGGAGGCACAACCTCACAAAAGCTATGGCAGCTACTGACAGAATTAAAGCAGGGAAGTCTGCTAGAGTATGCCACCTACGAGTCCAAGTTTGTGAATTTGTGGGAGAGATGGGTTGCCTCACTGGAGGAAGGTGAAGGAGTGCCTAATTACTGGCCTGTGGTCCCCGCTTAAAGAGAAGGTGAAGCGAAGGTTTACTGCAACATATGAGTTGGTAATGGAAGTAGCCCGCCTTAAAGACAAGAATCTGTGCATGCAAGCAAGAGTCAACGAGTCAAAGGAGTCCAACCACAAGAGGCATCAGAAGAGTAGCAAGACCTGTTGAGTTGCATCACTACCAAACTCGAGAGTTTATCCATGCATCTGGTGCAGCAAGGGCATGCACCTGTCAGAAATCTAGAACAAGGAAGAGGACAATGAAGGAAAAACCAAGAGTACCACTGCTATAATTGTGGGGAAAATGGCCATGGCATGTAGTACTGCCCACATCCAAGAAGGCATAATTTCAATAGAAGAGGGAGACAGAATCAGATCTCTTCACCAAGGGCAAGCCACCACCCAGGCAACCAAGGCCGATTCCACCGGTCCAAATCCTTCGACCACCTATACAACAACAACCACCACCACCACCTCTTATTCCACCACTACTCCCACCACCGGCTGTAAACCAAGCGGTAAGTGTTATTAGCTATGAAGATAAAGGAAAGGCAAAGGTAGAAGAACCAGTTTGAGAGAAGCACAAAGGGAAAGCAAAAGTAGAAGAAGTGGATGCCATGGGAGTGAACGTGCCAGGCACAAAGAAGAATCTCAAAAAGAAGAGAAAATGAATGGAAAAGGCGAGTCATGATGTGTTGATGCAGGGCCCAAAGATAACTTGGCCCCAATTACTCCATCTTGCACCAAGGATGAGGAGGCAATGGACGAACATGGTAAGTACAAGAAAATCAAGACCAAGGATAGCTGGGGCTATCTCTAGGAGGGATCTCGACGACATCCTACCATCTATGGACGCCCACATCAAGGGGCAATGAATCTCAAACGTCTACATAGATGGTGGCATGCAAATATGCATCATGAGTGAAAAAATGATGCACCATCTAGGCCTAGAGGTGAGTAGGCTGGCACCCTGCCGAGTCAAAATGGCAAATAGCAAATGAGTGAAATGCGTAGGCATTGTGAATGCGGTCAAAGTAAAGGCATTCAATATAGAAGTGGAGGTAGACATTTTTGTCATGCCACACAAAGGGGAGGTCTACCCTATCATTCTTGGGAGACCTTGGCTCATGGCTATGGAAGCTAAGCAAGACTGGAGTACCGGAATGATTTAGATGAAGGACGCTAAAGGGAAGTCCATATTCTACGACATGAGGACTGGGAAGCAATGCAACATGATCTTGGAGGCTTGAGAAGATGAGTCCACCAGTGACTGTTCGTCCACCTTAGGAGAAGAGACAACAACAACTGAAGAAAGTGACAGTAGCATCGAAGTGATGGGGGTCATCCTAAAAGACCCAAAAAGATTGACACAATATGAAAAACCACTAATAAACCAAGAAGTACCATCAGGTATGCAATCCTTTAAGGATACAAGTAAGTTACATTGGATGCTCTCCAATGAGTTAACCGATGAAGAGAGGAAGGAGTATGTCTCCATGCTAGGTAGATTCACTACATTGTTCATTGATGGTTATGATAAGGTCACATTAATCACAGTAGTGCAACACTGCATAAGACTCAAAGAAGGAAGTAAACCCGTAGTGAAAAAGCTCAGAAGACTTGGGGTAATCTAACAAGAGGCACTACTCAAAGAACGGAGGAATTTGCTATAGACAGGTTTCATCTACCCCGTCAAAGACTCAGAATGGGTCTCTCCAGTAGTGGTCACACCAAAGAAGAATGGCAAGTGGAGAGTTGTGTGGACTATAAACCTCTCAATGCAGCCACAAAGAGGGATCACTTTCCCCTCCCATTCTAAGATGAAATTCTCAATGAAGTGGCAAGTCATGAGTTCTACACAGTATGTGATGGCTACTCAGGATACTTTCAGATTAGCATTGCAGAAGAAGACCAAAAAAAGACAACCTTCATAACACCTTGGGGATGCTTTGCTTATAGAGTGATGCCTTTTGGCCTCACCAATGCTCCAGCCACATTAAGCGCTATATAAATTTTTTCTTCCAACCATACTTTGGAACATCAATACAAGTATTCATAGATGATTTTTGCATCTATAGTTCACGCTCCCTCCATTTGAGCAAATTCTATGATGGCCTGACCAGGCTGCAAACCTTGGCTGGTCAGCTCAACATGGATAAGTGTCACATTGGTGAAAGCAAAGTCACTCTCCTTGGCCATGTAATTTCAGCAAAAGGGATTGAGGCTGACCCTAGCAAGATTCATGCTCTGGTATATGTGCCATCACCCACCACCGCTAAGCAGTTGGTTTCTTTCCTTCAGAAGGTAAAGATACTCAAGGAGGTTCATTCGCTTGCTATCTCAAGTGGTTCTCCCTCTACAACAAGTCACCGAGAGGGATGTATTCTCATGGAGTGAAGAAAATGAGCAACAATTTACCGAGGTGAAGCAAATCCTTGCTACGCTTCCCACTATTTCACCCCCCAGATGGGACGAGCCATTTTATGTGAACCCCAGTGTAGGAAGTGATACACTATGAGCCATACTAATGCAAAAGGAACCTCAAACTTCTTTCATGCATCCTATCTACTTCTCTAGTTGTGTCATGACCCCATCAAAAAAGGAATTCACCGCAGTAGAACACATGGTGCTTGCACTAATGGTTGCTACCACAACATTTCGCTCCTATCTACTGCCTAGACCCTTTGTGATTCTGACAATGGAGGAGGTTTTTCTGTATGTAATGCGACACATGGATGTCTCATCTAGGATCTCTAAATGGTTGGTTAGATTACAAGAGTTTGACTACACCATGCAAGTAGAAAACTCCACAAGGGCTAGTTTAGCGGGTATTCTTACTCATCGCCACTATGAGAAGAAGCTGAAGGTCAACACGGAAGCAAAAGAAGAGACACCAATGGTAGAAAGTCCTAAACTAGAAAGAGCTCACTCTGTTTTCTTTAACGGAGCATACAAGAGAACACTGGACCAGTCTGCAGCTGGCATCGTCATTTTCAATGAGAAAAATTAAAGGGTATTCTCCATCAGGCGGTCAGGCAGCTATGACACTCCCACTCCAACAACGAAGCAGAGTATGTAGCTTTAATTCTTGGGTTAAAACAATGTATTTTGCAAGGGATTCAACACCTAAATGTGTTTGGTGATGCTCTGCTTTTGATAAAGCAGATAAACGACACTTGGGTTTGTAAAAATCAGGTTTTACTTGGTCAACTATGCCAAGCTAAGGATCTTTTAAGAAATTTTGAAGCAATGCAATTATTGCATGTCCCCATGACAAAAAATCAAGAGGTAGATTCTCTAGCCAAGGAAAGAATACAAGACGTTCCCATAGGAGCAATCAAACTAAAACGGTACACTAGGGGCCAGAAACAGGTAAGGAAGGCTACAAGATACCGCCTTGTAAGCAACCACTTGTATTGTAAAGGCAAGGATCAGATTCTCAATCGAGTACCAACCTCTAGTGAGATCACAGAGGTAATTTCAAGTTGCCATGATGGTGTCTGCGGCGGTCATTTTGCTTTACATATCACCAGTAGGAAGATTCTACAGGCAGGATACTCTTGGCTTAGTCTGAATAGGGATGTGCATCATTGGTGTAAAACATGCAAGGCCTGTCAAGTGGCCAATGATTGCACACTAACTTAAGAGGGTGAAAGCATGGTTTGGTGGTACAAACAAAGGACCTATTTTGCTTCTACCTGGTTGGTACTTCTATATATGTCCACACTTTGGAGGGAACCTTTTTTTTCATCTATGCTAAAGAATGGTAGGAGGGAAATTTGTATGATTTAAACTTTCAGTGAAAGAAAACGTGGGTAGGGCAATAAGTAATGCGAGTGGTGTTTTGAAACCATGCCAAAAGTCCCATCACAGACTGCGTTTGTGAGTGGCGCAGTTGCTCAACACATTTTCCAGCTTTCGCCTTGCTCTCTTACTACATCACCTTCTGCAAACCACTATAGTTGAAGGTAACAAGCTCCCTGGCTACTCACAATCAGGAAGATGAGGACGCCAGCGAGGAAATCAACAGCCAAAACGTCACCGGACAATGGGAAAAAGAAGAAGAGGACAATGGATGTAAAATCCCCTTGGAACATCGACACCCCGAATACGAGGGATAGCAAGGGGGCCTCCTTTGTGGAGAGGGAGAAACCTGCTGTGTCCATGGAGACGTCATTTAAGCCTGGGCCTCTTTTTGTCGATGATGAGACTCCACGGTCATCTACAACATCTAAAGGTAGGTGCTATCAGAGCTATGCATTTTCTGGTGATTTACCATTTTATTTTCCATGCATGAAAGCTTCTGCATGTCTTTTATCTGATGAGGTCTGCATTTGCTTTTTTTGCATGCAGCAAGTACATGTGCATGTTTGGGATCTTCTTAGGAATTTAGGGTTTAGGAAATTTACAAAGTTACATGTATAAGCTGCTCTTTAGATTGCTAACTTGCATGCATGCAAGTGCAAAAATCGGTATATGTTGTGCATGAGCATAGAACAAAGTTGAAGCTCAGTAGGGATGTCAGCATAACCAAATTTGGTACTAACCAGTACCAAATTTGATACTAACCACTACCAAATTTGGCTTTGTACACAACTGAATTTTGCAATTGTCACCTGAATGAGATACATTCATTTCATTCCATGTGTTTTGTTTTGCACAACTAAAATGAGGCATATAATGAGGGCATGTCTTTACTTGCGTGTTGTTTCCACATCGCAGGAAAAAACAAGATGGAGGAGTACCCTATCTTGACAAAGTTCTGCTATACAGCACAAGAGCTTCATGATGAGTATGGATTGAGCATGGAGGGGGTGCTGCCAAAGAATCTTACGGAAGATGACATCCCCGATGACCAGTGGCTCACTGTATTCAGGCATTCCAGCCAGAAGAAGACAAAGATTTACTTAAATCATGTGCAGCCACGGCTTCAGGATGAATGCATGTTCTTGTTCCATAAGGTGTACCAAGACCCACCATCATGTGGGGAGATCACTACAAAATTTTCCCGTTGTTTTGCATATGAGAAGTGTCATGCAGCCACAAAGGACCCTGCGGGCCACAGGGTTTCATGGGCCAGGTTTGGTGAGAGTGTACTCAACATGTCTTCCTCTTGACCAGGAGGCATGGAAAAGAAGGTTGATAATTGGCGAAAGGAAAATGGTGCGTCCCAAGGAGGCCACCCGTCACAGAAAGTCCCCCCACATTGTCATCAGGAGAAGACACCTGATTATATTGCGGACCTTGAAGCTATGGTTGGGAGAGTCCCTCGGACATGTGTCGAGGTAGCCGATAGGCTGAAAGATCTGACAATGTCTCTGAAGCAGAAGAAGGAAACACTCTTGAGGGCAGAGGGTTCCAATAAACTTGTCAAGCAGATTATGGACGACATCAAGGAATATGAGACCCAACTGGAAACACTGAGAGAGGCCAACACTAGCGATGACGCAGAAATCAATGTGATAGAAGCTGATGTGGCTGCCAGTCAAAGGATGCCACGTCAATACGAAATCAGTGAAGATACTTCATTGCTCGACAAGGAGATTCTAGAGCAACAGGTGCTAGTAGTTTTGGGAGTTTTTGGTAGAACTGTTTATGCTTGGTTTGGTGGGATTGGTAGTGTTAGGTACCTTTGGTAGAACTGTTTATGCTTGGTTTGGTGGGATTGGTAGTGTTAGGTACCTTTGATAGAACTGTTTATGCTTGGTTTGGTGGGATTGGTAGTATTAGGTACTCATGGTAGAAGTGTTTTTATTCTAGGTAGTTTATGGTTTCCTTATGTCTTATGGTTTCGTATTTCTGGTACTATGAAGAAGTTTTGGTACTTTAAGGTACTTTTTGAAAGTGCTGCAAAAGGTGTTATGGTAGTTTTATTCTGATAGCTTTGGTAGTTTTGCTAGTTTTGGTACTTTTAGGTACTATTTGAAAGTGCTGCAAAAGTGTACTTGGTAGTTTGATTTTGGTAATTTTGGTAGTTTTTGAAAGTGCTGCAAAAAGTGTTTCTTTGGTAGTCTTGGTAGTTTTGGTTGTTTTGGTACTATTTGAAAGTTTGATTTTGGGAGTTTTGGTACTTTTGGTACTATTAGAAAGTGGCTTCTGTAGTTTGATTTGGTAGTTTTGGTATTTTTAGGTACTATTTGAAAGTGCTGCAAAAAGTGGGTTTGGTAGTTTTGGTACTTTTAGGTACTATTTGAAAGTGCTGCAAAAAGCTTGTTTGGTAGTTTGATTTTGGTAGTTTTGGGTACTTTTAGGTACTATTTGAAAGTGATGCAAAAAGCTTGTTTGGTAGTTTTGGTACTTTTAGGTACTATTTGAAAGTGCTGCAAAAAGTGGCTTTTGGTAGTTTTGATAAGGTTTGGGTAGTTTAGTTCTACATTGAGGATATTTATATGTTTTTGGTACTATATGATTCCCGAGTTTGGTAGTTTTTGGTAGTTTTGGTAGTTTGGGTTCTGTTTCATAGTACAATACTTAGAAGTACCAGTCTCAGTATGACTTCTTGGTAGTTTTTGAAACTAATTGGGACCGCTGGTTGTCAACAGGTTGAGTATGACACTCTGGAGAAAAAATGGAAGGAAGGTCAAGAGCATACCCTATTTGTGAAGGAGATGTTGTCTGATATCAGGCTTGGGAAGAGGTTCCTACTATATCCTAGGCCCCAGGTTAATGATTCGGTAAATGTGATCCCAGTGTTTGGTATGTGTGTTGTATGCGGTGAGCCCTTGGAGTGCGCACATGTAGTCAGAACTTTCATGCTAGAGTGGGAACACCAGTATCATCCCTTGTGCTTCAGTGCTTTGTTACAAAGCAGGGATCAATGTGTCAAGCTGGGTTGTAATATGGTAATCTCTGATTTGGCAAAGTCCTGGGCCAGTGGGCTTCAAGTTGTCAAGAGTAAGTATGTGTTCATTTTTGAATACATATGCGCACTTGCAACTCAGTGAGGTTTTCATACAAGTTAGTATGTGCTGTCTTTCTTTGTGTTTGCAGAGGAGTAGGATGCTGCAGTTGTTGACCAGCATGCCACAAAGTCGGACGAATATGGGACGTGGATGAGGTGACAAGGGAGATATGAGATGTTCTCCACGATCTGAAGCAAGGTAATTCTGTAGGGAAAGACAATGTGACGGGGAAAAGATGTGAGGCAACAGGTGACAGCGAAAGTAAAAGTGAGGAGGAGGCCAGAGATGGTAAAAATACTAAGGACAAGGAAGAAGGTAAAGTCCCTGTTGTTGTGGAGCTAGATGCGGAGGAAAGCCAAGATGCTGCCAACACAAAGCTCGATGAAGCAACGGCCAAGAAGGGAGAGGAAGAACCCACAAAGGGGGGTGTTGGGGAGGGGGTGGAAACCACAAAGGGGAGTGAAGGGGAGGTCAAAGAGGGGTCGGAAGGCAACAAAGATCGGAGGGAGGCCGAGGATGAGCAGGAAGAAGTACTTGCAAACGATATTGTTGTGGACAGCACCGACGGGGGCGTTGACTCTACTGCTGCCGATGCTGTTTCGAAGCGGAGAGGTGATTCCCCTAATTTCGTGACCCTACAGGAACTTTTCTGTTTGCAGAGCAATCACGCCCGTGATCAATTATCCCGTGCATGCAAACTGTAGCCACTGAGAATCTATTGTATTCCGCACTTTGTGCTTTTTAGTGACTGAGTCAACTTGATTTTTTGACCCTGAGCTTTATTTGTTCTCTCTATCTAGTTCTGTGTTGGTATGTTACCTTTCGTTACATTACTATTTCAGTTGTCCTCACTATATGTGCATTATAGTACCAAATTTGGTATTTTTTGGTACTGTTGAACTTGGGTGCACGTCTGTCCACTATTACAGTACCAATTTGGTACTTCTTGAACTTGCGATTTCGGATAGTCCTTATCACTTGTGCAATAGAGTACCGAATTTGGTAGTTTTTGGACCAGTTTTCTGTTTTAGATATGATGTTTGCACTGTGTATTTGTCCCCACTCATTATGTTTGTTGGTGTTGTAGTAAGCTGGTGGCTAGACGAGACACCGGCAAGCACATTATTGCAGCCTGATGTGGCTGCTAGACGTGGGTGGATGTTGTGCTTGATCTTAATGGCGTGCTACTAACCAGCTGCAGCGAAATCCCTGAGGAACTTGAGTGCCTGCCAAAGGAGCACACGCCACGGGTAGTCTATCTCCAAAAGAATGTAATTTGTCTTGTAAGGCCAGATGCGGAGCAGTTCATCCTACGGCTTAAACAGAAAGCCAGCCTAGTGTTGTGGTATTGCTGTAGCAGGGAAAAACTGTTACACATGGTGAACACGTGCTTCCCCAACCATAGAAGGCAAAAATATTTTGCAGGTAAAGCATGCCCGATTTGAATGTTGCAGGACATAAGTTACGCATACCTCTAACCTCGTTTTTTGGCATTAGCAGATATTCTCTCCCAAGAGAACTGTGAAATATGGCGGCCTTGTATGTCGGAGGTGCCGGTTGTGCCCAAACACATGGGCGATAAGCCCGTTTTCCTGAAGAAGCTACGAATGTTGTGGGCAAGGCACCCAAAGTACGATGCCAGCAACACTATTCTTGTAGATGATTGTAGATACAAGTCTCTTAAAAATGACTATAAAAATTGTATGGTGTTGGACAGGAGCGACTCACACACCCATGAAGTGCATGCAAACACTACCTAGATCAACATAATGTCAATCGAGGACACAGATGACACGATAGGCACACATCGGAAATCTCTTAAGCTTGTCAGGCTGAGACCATCCTACACATACAACACTCTGGAAGGCCAACTAAACCACAATCAAGAACCTCACTGCTCTCAACTACACCACCTAGCCACATACACACATACGGAAGGTAACTCACCTAATCATGCCAGATTCATACGAAACTTAAGGAACACCATCCCCTCACTAGGATACACCTGTCCCTAAGCTTCTACACTCAAAACCCTCACTCTAAACCCATCTGCGGAAAACGCGTAGGATGACAGAGCCGAATTTCGAAAGTGTCCGAAACTGAAATTTATGAGTACCTATGCGTAGCTTATGTTGCCACGATTCTATAGACTACTAGCACACAGAAAATAGACATCATTTGATACACTTATGACCACAAATAGCTCGTAGATTGGTCGGCGTGTGCGCTTCGTCTCGCGTGGAATGCTTGGCGTTGTCACGTAGCTCTCCTCGAGCCTACACCAATGGTGCAGTCGGATCTCCAATGTGTTGAGCGAGCCGGGCGTAGCGAGAGGATGAAGCTCACACTCACTCTCTTTCTCTCTCACACACAATAGACGGCAGCTCTAAAGTTTGATTATGATTAAAGTCTCTTTACAAAATGACCTAGGTACCTTATATACTAAGGCTACCTTAGGTTTTACAAAAAATGGGGTTGAAATGGTCAAATGGCTTTGTATTTACAATCTGGAAGTGCCATTACACCCCGGCTTCTAAAACTAGAATAACTACTCATTACAAATGAAATTTATAGCCATAATTCGCAGCATTTCATAACTCGCAAAAGAGAAGACTTTGGTACGAAACTTAAGTTATGTTGTGTTGTTGACCCAGTGGTCAACATTCCCCCCTTCCGCGTTCATGTCGTCCCCGACATGACCTGATTGTCGATGGTGATGTGGTCTTTGCTTTCGTTTTGGCTTCATCTGTTGCACTGCTTGTAACTTTGTCGAACCACAACAAGAATTGTGATCCATTAGAGCGGACATCTATCATCATAACCATTCATCTTTTGAGATCCTTTGATTACTTTTATGTCTGCTCTTCTTCATTGGGGACTTCTTTGTTCCTGTGCAATCATGTTGTTAGTGTTGTCTGCAGCTTTGTCATTGTAGGCCATTCTTCGACTCGCCATTGAGGAGAAGTATGCTATGATCTGAAATTGGAGCTCCAATTCATTTGTCAATTGATTTGAGTAGCATTTCCTTATTGTTGATGTAGAAGGAATATGTACAAGAGGATGGTGATAGGTGTCTTTAGATTAGGGTCTAAAACCTGGATGACGAAAGGGAAAAAAAACCCGATGGGAAAAAATGCCTTTGGTATACGCTCTTATTGGAGTTGAGCAGTTGAACGTGAAGTACATGTTCATGAAAGGTGAGTGCTTGGGTGAAACACGGAAAGAGTGCCTGATGCAAGTGCCAATTATGGGACACTCTATATGCATATGAGAAATTTGTCACCAAAAGCATGCAATGTGAAAGAAGGAGATGATGGGTGTTTCGAGGAATAAATGTAGCACATGTGACATCAAAAGATGTCTCAATAGCTTCCACCTTTCCAAGAAGGGTTTTTGATGTAGAAGTTTCTCCACTCATATCTCACAGTGCTCAGTACGTGAGTGTCTTTTGGACCTTCTCCTTCACTTCACCAGACTTAAGTACTTAGACTTTGACTCTTTTGCTCACCTATAACAGCATGAGGGACACAACATAAATATGCTCAACTCTTCCAGCTTGAGCAGTACCTAGAATAGCTAAGACGCTTAGACCACAGAGAATATTACTTGAAGCTTTGGGACTAACACCTCACTCATTTTGTGGCTTAGCTACTCGACTCTGACTTGTATGACTTGTCGGTTGTATGTTGACACTGCTTTGTGACAAGTTCTTCGGCTATTGTAGTGGCTACTGAGACATACTTCGTGAAGTTTCATCGTTTTCCTGTACCTTCTTCTCTTTGTAGTGCTCAGGCCTTTCGTCAGTCTTTTCTTCATGTGGATTATGGATTTTCAAATTTTTTCTTAATAATAAACAAAGAAAATCTTAAAACAACTCAACAAAAGAAAAATCATTCAAATAGAAATCTAAATGCTATGTTCACTATACACATGTCCCTAGGGGCTCATATATGGATTTTGTCCCCATACTCCTCTGTAACACTACTATGAGGGCAAATTTCCGCATTCAGAATGCCTCCCCCCTTCCTATTTGGAGTCATCCTTTACGACAGGGTGTCGCAAAGGGTATGTGTTGTGCTTGGGCAATTAAAAGTTGTGCCTATGCAGGCCTTGTAATGTAGCCCTATTATGCATACACAGTCAATGCATGGAAAAGATTTATGTTGTGCAAGATGTGGGTATAAGCAATTTGCTTATTGGCATTTGTTGGCGAGGCTTCCTATTCTAAGCAATGTAATGGTCTTTGAAGCTCCTGTATCGTTGCTTGATTGAAGCGACTTGATCTCTTCTAACTGTACTGTAATCGTAGGAAGAATTGTAAAAATTCAAGCGGAGATGCACTGACAACAGTTTTGTTGTTCTTCTTTGGGACCCATTTCTTTGCGATTATTGGCTGTTTTGTTGCTGACGCTCGTTTGGGAACCCATACTTGCCCGTGCTTCGTTTGTGTTTGAAGAGACTTCTTTGGGATCCACCTTTTTGTTGTGTGAGTCAACAGTGGTCTTTGCTTCAGCCCTTGTACGCTTGGTTGGCAACAGGATTCAGGCTTTGAAAGTTGATACTGTGGTAGTTTTGGAATTCAAATGAATTCCTGACTTTTTTGTGCTTGAATCAACTTCTTTGGAGCCCAAACCTAAGTTGTGAAAGCTTGCGACTTTGTGATATTCTTACCCGTTCGTGCACGCTTTCCTTGTTTTTGTTTTGGTGTTGGATCTTGTGATTTGTCATTAGAGATCTTTGTCTTCTTGATCCATATCTGTTTTTGGCCGATCTGGCTTTTTGGTATCCAGATTTGTCGAGCTTTTTGGCTTTGACTTGTTGTCCTGTTCGTTTGACCTGTCATGGTTGTTGCAGAAGGGGTTGGTGATAGTGACGGCCTGAGTTGATGATAGGGGATGTTGTAAGATTCATCACTATCGCTACTATCCTCACCAAGGTTGACTTCTTGTACTTTCCCTTGATTTTTTGGCTGATAGTGGAAAGTTACTGTCTGTTTGCTCGTGGGTGGTAGTTTCTTGGAGGACTTTTCTAGTCCATTGATTAGAGCATTGTTAGCTTGTTTCTCTGGTCGTATTCCTCCTAGATGAGTCTTAGCATCCTTATTAGGAGCCATGTATGAGGATGCTTGTGGTGGCCGTCTCTTCACGGAGGACTTTGGAAGCCACTTTTGATGCACTTTATTCGTGTAGCGATGACATTGATTCCTGGGCCGTTGATCTTCTTGAAGCTCGAAGTGTTCTACAGAGTCATAGAACTCGTCGTCTTCTTCATCTTTTGATTCTCCACATTTCTTTGTTTCCTCCTTATTTCGAGAGCTTGTTGATGTCTGGTTCTCTTCGTTTTCCTGGATTACACTCACTGCAAAATAAGGAACGACATCATAGCCATTTTCATCACAAAACTTTGTTGTGGGAGAATCCTCCACGGTGCACACATCCAGAGTAGCCAAGATGTGTTCCCATCCAAAAGTCTCTAACTCTTCTTCAGGAAATGGTTCTGGGATATAGTCCTTATCCTCTATAACCCTCTCTAGGATACATTCCTCACGTTTCAAGCTACCACGTTGTGAAGCTCCACACATCCACAATTCTTTAGGCTTACCTAACCAAGTTGGAAGTTCTGATCCTGCTACTGTGGCGGAATCAAACTCCTCAACCGGTGTTCTCGTCACATCCCTATAGCTATGGTCCCTCAAGTTTACCTTTGTTATGGTTTCCATATTTCTCAGGTATACATGGTCATAACCCCAATCTTGGACCATTTTCAATTGTCGCATGAATGGTCTTCCCAGAATGATGTCATAGTTGTTCTTCTTTCAAAAGTCAACAACAACAAAAGTGTGTTCATATTCAATGCCACATGAAGTAACAAGTACTTTTTCTATCAGTCCTAGGGGTTTTTCCTTGTGTCTGTTTGCAAGCTGCAGGGTCATTCGTGTGGATATCAAGGCAGGTTTTCCCCATTTTTTTCAAACCTATTTGGTTGCAATGGCCACACCAGCTCCACTGTCAAGGATTGCCATGGTTTTTACACCATTTAATTCCACAGGAAGGGTGGTGTTTCCATCTTCTCCCTCGTAATACTCGCCTACATTGTTTAATAGCACTGGCCTAGTATTTAGTTGAGGCATTTCAAGCTCTTTGATGCCTTCCTCCATTTGAGTCATTGGGGTTTTTACACCAAATTTCTCTAGACATTTACCCACATTAGCCCACATGTTTGGTCTAATTCTGAGAAACTCAGCTAACATTATTGTACAGGTGACTGGGGTAGATAGAATATCTACTAGCCCCTTTGAACCGATGGCCTTGTTGGGAGACAGTCTCTGTAATGGGACTGGAACCACATCTGACTTGGTCTCGTACTCTCCCATGTAGGACGGTAGTGTTCTTAGCGAATGGGGTTGACTATCCATAGATTGTACAGATCCTTTGTCGCCCCAACACGATTGCACGTCTAGATTCATTTGAGATCCAGTCTCAAATTCCTCTATTGGTGGTAGAAACACTCCTCGTTCATCACCAGTCTTGTCTACTCATCTTCTTAGGTCATCGGCTTCATTGGCCTCTCTGACTTCTTTCCACAATTCGTCAAGACCATCTACCTCTTTACAATCCTCAGGTATAGCTTGGTGAAATCCCTCGGAAGAGTTATCCATGGTATTCAGTACTATCCTTGGTTCTAATGCTGGGTCTTTGAGGTTTGGTCTATGCTCATGACTAGAATCTGGCTCTTTTAGTTCCTGGTTTGGTGGGATTACTTGTGTAGGCATGGCACGGATCACATCCTCAGGTTTTGCACCTGGTGGTTCTAGTAAAGCTTGGGCTGTTTGAATCATTTTATGGCACATTTCAAACCTTTGCTTTTCTAGTTCCGCATAGGGATATGTCATCCACCTTTGTTCTTGGGTTTGGTTGTTTTTTAGCTTCACATCATAGTCTTTGAAGAGGGCATCTAATGTCTCATTAACCTTCTCTGCCAACACAGATCCTCCTGAACTAGCACTTCTCGGTTTCTCATCCATAGATGGTTCTTCTAGAGGTTTAACCATCTGTGTAAAAGAAGGTGCCTCCTTTTCCTCATGTTGTTTTATCTTCTCCTGAGCTTCGGTAAGCTTCTCAACTAGGGATTTTTGCTCTCGTTCCCTGCGTGCTTTCATCCTAGTCTTTCTAGCTTTCCAACTATTTCGTTTCCTCTTGGTTTTCTGACTAGGTGCGTCTGTCTTTGGTCCATTATCTGTCTTTGGACTCATGTCACCTTCCGTGTTCTTTGTCTCTGGATTCTCATCAGCTTTCTTTTGAGCTTGTGCTCTCGTAACCACTTGAACTGGTACGACATTTTCATTTTCTGAGCTACTAGGTAGCTGAACAATCCTTGATACATTTGTCGTGATTTTCCTGATTTGGTTTGGTTTTTTCGGGCAATCGGGGATCAAGTGAGTGATGCCACACTCAAGACAATAGGCATTTACTTCAGTGATCTCCGTATGAGGACATTGTTTGACCAAGTGGTTGTCACGACTTTTGTGACAATCTGTCTCTGGTTGCGGAGATTCTTTTAGCATTTCCTCTTGGCTATAAGCAAGCTTTGACCTAGATAAGGCGCTATATGCAATGAATCGCAATGTCCTTTCGTCCATTTCATACCTTCTTTCTCTCGATTGAAACCCAGGAGGTGGAGGTTGTACCGGCCTCACCACTCCATGTGTTTCTCTCACATTTTGTTGCTCCGAAGGGTAGTACTTACTTTGGTTTCTATACCACATTGTAACTGGTACTGGCGTTGGTTTATTTGATGCTTCCACCATTTGCATGTATCTCATGTCTACCAACATTCTAGCACCAAGCAGCGGAGGTTGTTGTCCTAAGACAAGCTGTGGCCTTAAAACTCCTAATGGTCCTGGCACATTCCCCGTAATGTATCTAGGTGGAGTAGGTGCTTCTGGAACAGGTTGAACATACCTCTCCCTAGCATTTTCCATGCTATAATAGCACTCTTCCCCCGTATGGTTTGTCCATTTTCTCTCAATTTCACACCACTTGGCTCTCCCGAATCAGACCTTACAAGAGGAATCAACCTCTTGACAAATTCATCGATAAGCTTTTCTTGATCAATAGGTGCTGTTGGCTTGGCAATGGACTCACTTATCTGTGAAACACTGTGCTGAGAGGATGTGTCATCTCCTTGACTCTTTAAGTCCTTTTCTTTATGCCTCACAGTTATCCACTAGATAAAGAGCTTCTTTGATCAACTCGTTTAGCGTCATCCTCCTTATCATATGCAAATCCTTCTGAAGGCCCGCATGTCTCATTCCCTGGATAAAGATCAGCATCAGTCGTGCTTGCGTAGGTAATTCCGCTCTCGGACAGAGCTTAACATATCTCTTGAGCCGTAATGATGCTTTGCATACTGATTCATTCTCTTTCGGTTTGAATCTATGGATTTGCGAGACCGTGTTGTGAGCAATGCCTTTTGGCTAGAATTCTTCAATAAACTCTTCAAAGAGCTCATCTAGGGTCTCAAAATCCCATTTTTCCACAGAGTCGAACCATGTAGCTGCATCATCTTCTAGAGTCAATCTAAATCCCGCAAACTGTGTTGCAAAATCTGAAACTTCCTCTTCTCTAATCACTCTTCTAAAAGCCGCTACGTGATCTCTTGGATCTTTATCTCCGGAGTATTTTCTGTTTACCCATTTCTGGACTTGGGATGGTCTAACTCGTCGATTGTCTACAAGTCTAACCAGAGACTCTCTCAATCCTTCTCTCGTTATCGCTCTTGAAGGGAATCCTGGTGGCTCTCTTCTTGGAACTCCTATAGGAATTCTCGTGTTTGGTGGAGGCATTTGTGGTCCTTCATTGACCAAATATCCACCTCGTTCTAGTACAGTCTGTGGATTTGTGCTTTCTACAACTCTGTATTCTCGTCCATACTTGTCGACAACTATAGATCTCCATTGACAGTTGACTCTGTATGTGTAAACATATAAGAGCTTGTAATCCGTTATCTCTTCTAGGTATGGATCTGAGCACCTATAAAGATTGCCTCATTGTCGTCAATGTATCTATATAGTCCTTCACTCTCATGACCAATCATCCAGATTCTCTCAACAAGATGGGTCTTTATCAATTGCAAGTTTGGAAGATCCATTGCGGGTGGATATTCCTTTATCGTCGGGATCTCCAAGCTTGTGTAAGCTGCGTTTGAATCTAGGGTAGACATGATTGCTGGGCTTAAGATCTTTTCCTTGGTTCAAGTAGACTTAGTCCACTGTGTTCAAGTGCTTTGGTTAGGGAAAAGTCGAAACTATGTCCAAAACCGCAACCGTTTTGTCACAATTCTCGCAAATTGTCGCTTTTAGACACCCCTAACTTGCGGATGAATTTTGAGGCTTCAAATGACGTTTTTTTCAAAGTTGAACTAAATGGTTGCCGTAGAAATTTCAATGGTATGCTCAGAATTTCATTTGGACCTAGAAATGGCCTTGAGACATCCTACGTGTAGGATGTTTTTTTTCTCAGAATGACTTGAAATTTTCACCCTAGCTTCTCCTTGATGTGCTGATCATAGTGGTGTGCTCATAGGTTGGTTTGGAGTCCTAAATCAAGCTGGAGACATCCTACGCGTAGGATGTATTTTTGCTCTGTTTCAACTCAAACTTGCATTGTAGCTTCCCCTTGATGTGCTAAACTCACAGCTATTTTTACTTTTTGATTCTGACACTTATAGGTTGGTCAAATGATCAAGAATCTGTTTCAAAAGCCTGATGTCTGTTTTGATGAATTCCCATGTCAAATCAACTCCAAATTGGACCAAATTTGCCTAGGAGGCTTATCTAAGGCTATATGACAGCATGATATGGTCACAGTAGAATTTTGGTTTCAGAAGTATACAGTAGACATCCTACGCGTAGGATGTCTTTTTGCTCAGAATGAACCCAATTTTGAATCACAACCTCTGCTGATCACTGTGGTATGCTCAGAATTTTGTTAAGAGTCCAAAATCACACAGAAGACATCCTACACGTAGAATGTCTTTTTGGCCTGTTTGACCCCAGACTTGTCCCACAGCTTCCCCTTGATGTCAGTAACCTAGTGGTATGCTTAGATTTTGGTTTGGATTTCAAAAGTCCCAATTTTTAGTTGTTCTTTCCTTTTTCAGTCAAAAGTGTTAAAGTCCGCTTTGAACCCAATTTTCTCACCCAAATGAGCTGAAAAATCCCACATGCACTCAAAACATCATGTATAACATGCACATGAAGTCATCCTATGGTTTGGTCTCAAAAATTATGCCTTGGGCACAATTTGGGTAGGATGTTTGGGAATTCTCGTCTTTTGGCTTTAATGTGTCAAAATTTGGTCAAATTTCCACTTTCCAGGTGAAAATAGGGTAAAACCTACCTTCTGAACACATTGGTCAACTCACAATTTCAAAATTTCCACCAGATCACCCTGTAGACATCCTACACGTAGGATGTCTACTGCTGATTTTTTGAGACTGAAGTGTCCCTGATGCTTCCTTATGCTCTCAGCAAGTGCAAGTATGATTCACAATTGCAAAAACATGCAAAAATCACTCAATTAAGCCTTTTCTAAAATTTTACGTTTTCTTACTCTGCCTTTTGGCTTTTGGTCAACAAAAATAGGGAAAAACACCCAAGTCAATATGTTACTAGGGTAAAACCTACCCTCTGAACCCACTGGTAATCTCAGTTTTCCCAAATTCCCTGCCAAAAGTGTCCTAGAGACATCCTACGCGTAGGATGTCTACTGATGAAATTTTTGGCAGAATTCATCCACAGACATCCCCAAGTCTTGAGCATTACTTTTCAAGCATTCCTAGAAGTTTTTATGCAAAATTGTGCTCAGAATCATAAGTTTCTTGTTTTCACATTTTTGACACTCCGTCTTTGGTCTTTTGGGTGTCAAGAGTTGGTCATAACTCTAGTTTCAATGTATACTTAGGGTAAACCCCCCCTTCTGAACACACTGGTGCAGTCATAATTTTCAAATTTGGTCTCTAGAACCCCCTTGAGACATCCTACGCGTAGGATGTCTACGGTTACAGAATTGCAGGTTTTCTTCACAGAACCCTTGCAAATGCTCTTTTATATGCACATCATCAGTCAGTCATACAAAAATATCCACAAAAGCTTGTTTAATGCATTTTTACCCTCAAAAGCACACTTTTCCGTGATTTCAAATGCAATCAAGCACTTTAGCAAATAATTCAATGATGAATAGCTCTGGATCAGAATCGGATCACTTACCTAAAGCTACTCCTACAAATCATATGGGGTTTTGCATCTATGAGTAGAAAAACGCTTCACTGCCACACACGGACTAGTAAACGCTTTTATCACCTCACAAATCACTCGACCACCAACAACTACTCTAATCCACAGATCCTAACTAAATCTATCTAGTCCCAGACCCTCTGCAAGACACACGCTTCCTGGCTATCCACTTGATCGCGGAATATCCTCTTCCGGATTTACTTAAGAAAAATGCTTTCTTTAGCCGAAACTAAATCAAGCAACCATCACACGAGTGTTAGTAGGAAACCTAGTTAGGTCCTTGCGTCCCCGGCAGCGGTGCCAATGTTGGACGGGAGCGACTCACACACCCATGAAGTGCATGCAAACACTACCTAGATCAACATAATGTCAATCGATGACACAGATGACACGATAGGCACACGGAGGAAATCTCTTAAGCTTGTCAAGATGAGACCATCCTACACATACAACACTCTGCAAGGCCAACTAAACCACAATCAAGAACCTCACTACTCTCAACTACACCACCTAGCCACATACACACATACGCAAGGTAACTCACCTAATCATGCCAAAATCATACAAAACTTAAGGAACACCATCCCCTCATTAGGATACACCTATCCCTAAGCTTCTACACTCAAAACCCTCACTCTAAACCCATCTGCGGAAAACGCGTAGGATGACAGAGCCGAATTTTGAAAGTGCCCGAAACTGAAATTTATGAGTACCTATGCGTAGCTTATGTTGCCACGATTCTATAGACTACTAGCACACAAAAAACAGACATCATTTGATACACTTACGACCACAAATAGCTCGTAGATTCGTCGACGTGTGCGCTTCGTCTCACGTGGAATGCTTGGCGTTGTCGCGTAGCTCTCCTCGAGCCTACATCAATGGTGCAGTTGCATCTCCAATGTGTTGAGCGAGCCGGGCGTAGAGAGAGGATGAAGCTCACACTCACTCTCTTTCTCTCTCACACAGAGTAGACGGCAACACTAAAGTTTGATTATGATTAAAGTCTCTTTACAAAATGACCTAGGTACCTTATATACTAAGGCTACCTTAGGTTTAACCAAAAATGGGGTTGAAATGGTCAAATGGCTTTGTATTTACAATCTGGAAGTGCCATTGCACCCCGGCTTCTAAAACTAGAGTAACTACTCATTACAAATGACATTTATAGCCATAATCCGTAGCATTTCATAACTCGCAAAAGATAAGACTTTGGTACGAAACTTGAGTTATGTTGTGTTGTTGACCCAATGGTCAACATATGGCAATCCGATCATACTATCCCATGGTAGTAGGAACCGATTACCCGTTTTACTTGTTGGATTTTGTTTTGCCTTGGTTGCTCGGGTGGATAAGGGATCGGTACCCAACAGCATACACTCGCAAAAACCCAGTCTTTGACACTGAAGATGATATTTTTGGGTACATTGATGATTGCTTCATACAGATGGAGGGGTACTCCTATAAATTTGATCCCCCGAGGTAGTAGATTGCCATAATCATGTAAATAGTGGAATTTTGTAACCCGATACTATACATAATGGAAAACCACTTCTCTTGTTCAGACTGTCTTGGTATCTTGATCTCTACTGTTGAAACCTCTGACTAATTATGTTGAAACCTCTTGTAGCTAACCAGGTTGCCCAACATTTTAATTTTTGAGGTAGATAGCATCTATGTTTGGCATACCTTTCATGTTATCAACGTAGGTCTAGACATTGCTCAAGGTGGTCGTATCAAATACGAATAGACAAACTGAAAAATACCCAGAAATAAAGTAAACCATAAGTGATACAGCAAGTTCAAGGAGTACCAAATTGTACCAAATTTGGTACTGTCATAGTGGACAGAAGTGCACCCAAGCTCAACAGAGTACCAAAAAGTACCAAATTTGGTACTGTAATAGTGGACCGACGTGCACCCAAGTTCAACAGAACCAGAAAGTAGAGATATAGTGAGGACAACTGAAAGAGTAATGTAATGAAAGGTAACATACCAACACAGAACCAAATAGAGCAATAAAGTAAACCATAAGTGATACAGCAAGTTCAAGCAGTTCCAATTTGGTACTGTAATAGTGGGCAGACGTGCACCCAAGTTCAACAGTACCAAAAAGCACCAAATTTGGTACTGTAATAGTGGACAGAGAAGCAGCCAAGTTCAACAGTACCAAAATGTACTAAATGCAGATATAGTGAGGAGAACTGAAACAGTAATGTAATGAAAGGTAACATACCAACACAGAACTAGATAGAGAGAACAGATAAATCTCAGGGCCAAAAAATCAAGTTGACTCAGTCACTAAAAAGCACATAGTGCGGAATACACTTGGTATTGTTGACTACCATATTTGGTACTATTGACTACCGGATTCAGTTGTTCAATCAGGGCTTCTCATGGCCCTCAAGTAACATGGATGCACCTTCGTCGCTCTCATCATCATGATATGGCATGCTATTGTATATCCTCTCATATACTTCAGTAGACAACTTGTATTGTAAAATTTGACATAGGGATCCTGCAATAGGCTCCATCGGGAAACGTATGGCCCTAACAAGATGTGAGTAGATCATTACCGAAGATGTGTGATCCAATAGCCGGTATGTATCATCGTCGCTCTCATCATCATGATATGGCATGCTATTGTATATCCTCTCATATACTTCAGTAGACAACTTGTATTGTAAACTTTGACCTAGGGATCCTGCAATAGGCTCCATCGGGAAACGTATGGCCCTAACAAGATGTGAGTAGATCATTACCAGAGATGTGTGATCCAATAGCCGGTATGTATCAGCTTTTCCTTCAACTTGGCCATAAAAAAAGCCTTCAACAACCTTCCCTCCTCTAACAATTTTGTTATGCCACTTATCCTTTTGTGCTTTCACCGTTTGGTACAACACTTCTGTGCATTTGATAATGTAGAAGTCTTTGTTTTCCTCAGCTGCTTTTACTGCAAAATTATCCCCTATGGACAACATGCCACTTAACATTTCAGGGCATCCTTCATATAGTGGCAGGTTGGACACTTGGCTCATCGGAATCGATGTTGAATCTCCACCCTCCTCCTCATCATCTAATTCGTCATCCCTAATTGTATCCCCGGACTCTGGCAATGGTTTGATGCAAACATATTTCCATTCTTCAATGCGCATTCTGTTCCTGCATCTTCTCCACAACCCACGCATACACGGATCACAAAAGCATGAAAGTGATCGAAAGTGTATGGTGGTGCGATTGTCCTGTGAATAGCCATCAGCACAATGAAATGAGCGAGAGCCAACGATGCTCTCACAGTCCCATTGCAGATTGCGCTGCACTTCATTCGTGCCAATAAGCCAAAAGACTCTTTGCGTATTACACCTCTGAGACTGTTCTCTTGGCTGAAAAGTTGCTTTCAAAAAGTTGACAACATCGCCTGCACATTTCATACGCCAGCCATCTGGTTTCAATTCCTCATGCGTCAAAGTTCTCTTGATGACTGCCCCTGCCCCATCATGTTCACCTTTTCCATGGCTGGATGCAGATAAGTTATGCATCATGTGCAAGCCTGTCATTTGATAGTACCTGGCCACAAAATAGTAAGGTCTACAGGCCTTGAATTGTGAAGTAGCACCATCTGACCAAACCCAATGTTGTTGCAGAGAATGTCCTCATTCTTTCAGCCACTTGTCATGCAACAAGAAACAATGTTGTACAAACAATGTGTCATGTTGCTTGTCATCCGATATGTAGAAGTGTAGTGTCTTCTGTGTACCACCTGCTGCATTTCTTAAATAAGTGATGTGCACAAGTATTGTGACTTGGGTAGACCACCAATGCATTGACTGAATTTCATTCTGAACTTTAAAGGAAAAATTCTCCGCAAAGTCAATAACAGATACTACAACGTTGCTAGGAAAATTTTGCAAACAGTCCTTGAATTGTTGGGTTTGCCAGCGGAAGACAAAGTTGTGCCTGATGAAGCCTATCAGATGGTATGAAAATAGGCTAAGAAAAGTCCCACTTTTCATCCGTTGCACAATCAAGTCCTTTCTCTTCTTCTCACTCCCACCTTCGTGAACCTGTCTTATTCCAACCTCCATGAAAACCTTCACAGACACCTCCTTGCTATCCTCTGATATCTCATTGGGACAAAATGTCAACCTCCGTACTCCACATTGTGAGCAGTCCCCCATCAAGCATTTCTTTGCATGGTATTCACAATTTGGATGCTTTGGGCACATGATGGATACCCACATAACGGTGATGTGCTAACACACTGCTTGGTTTGCAAAACACGTTCCTCTCTCATCACCTCTGCAACAAATGGAGCAAGCGCAAACGTGACCTCTCCCGTGGTGCCCGAACTTGTTCTGCCGCATTTGATTAAGGGCCTCTTTGAAATAGAGCATCTGCACATGAACCACACAACAGTAAGTATTTTTGTCCTTCAACTTCCGTACAAAGTATGGCTTCAATGCCTTGAAGCATCTAAGAGACACTACCATTGTTGGGTGAGCCTTCTTGAATCTTTGGTACAGCTCAACCTATGGCACAAAAACAAAACGATTCAGAAAAAAACGAACATCATGGTACTGGTAAAATTTCACTATTGCAGTATTGCCAAAATTGGCTTTCGACAGTTCCAAATATGGTACTATAATAGTGGAGAGACGTGCACCCAAGTTCAACAGTACCCAAAAGTACCAAATTTGGTACTGTAATAGTGGACAGACGTGCACCCAAGTTCAACAGTACAAAAAAGTTCCAAATATGGTACCGTAGATTTGGTACTGTCGGTAGGCTTTGGTACTCTATAGATATTATTTGGTACTCTACATATAGGCATTGGTAATATCAGAAGTGTGGGGTACCCTATAAATATACTTTGGTCCTATAGTGGTAGGCTTTGGTACTCTACAGATAGGATCTGGTACTCTTCAGAGAGGATTTGGTTCTCTTCGGATAGTCTTTGGTGGTATCCGATGAGTTTGGTACTCTACATATAGGCTTTGGTACTATCAGAAGTGTGGGGTACCCTATAAATAGACTCTGGTCCTATAGTGGTAGGGTTTGGTACTCTACAAATAGGATCTGGTACTCTTCAGAGCGGATTTGGTACTTTACAGATAGTCTTTGGTGGTATCCGATGAGTTTGGTACTCTGTAAATAGACTTTGGTTCTCTATACGTAGGCATTGGTACTAGATAAATAGGTTTTGGTACTCTCTCGAGAGGATTTGAAACTCTATGGATAGGCTTTGGCACTCGATTGCTAGGATTTTGTACTTGATATATCGGATTTGGTACTCTACAGATCTGAGTTGGTACTCCATAGATAGGCTTTGGTACTCGATATACCGGATTTGGTACCCTACAAATCTGAGTTGGTACTCCATAGATAGGCTTTGGTACTTTATAGATACCCTTTGGTACTCAATAGACAATATTTGGTACTCTACATATAGGCTTTGGTACTATCAAAAGTGTGGGGTACCCTGTAAATAGACTTTGGTCCTATAGTGATAGGCTTTGGTACTCTACAGATAGGATTTGGTACTCTACAAAGAATATTTGGTACTCTACAGATAGTCTTTGGTGGTATCCGATGAGTTTGGTACTCTGTAAATAGTTTTTGGTTCTCTATACATAGGCATTGGTACTGGATAAATAGGTATTGGTACTCTATCGAGAGTGTTTGAAACTCTATGGATAGGCTTTAGCACTCGATAGCTAGGATTTTGTACTCGATATACCGGATTTGGTACTCTACAGATATACTTTGGTACTCCATGCATATGCTTTGGTACTAGATACACCGGATTTGGTACTCTACAGATGTGCTTTGGTACTCCATAGATAGCCTTTGGTACTCGATAGACATGATTTGGTGCTCTACATATAGGCTTTTGTACTATCAGAAGTGTGGGGTACCCTGTAAATAGATCTTGGTCCTATAGTGATAGGATTTGGTACTCTACAGAGAGGCTTTGGTGGTATCCGTTGAGTTTGGTACTCTGTAAATAGAATTCTGTTTCTCTATACATAGGCATTGGTACTAGATAATTAGGTTTTGGTACTCTATAAAGAGGGTTTTAAACTCTATGGATAGGCTTTGGCAGTCGATAGCTAGGATTTGGTACTTTATAGATATTATTTGGTACTGTAAACACCCTCTGCCGTACAGCAGACTACCAAATTTGGTACTGTCTGGACCAAATAAGCCTTAAGTAGCACCAAACAAGATGAACAATTACTAGAATTTGTTGGTACCTGAAATTCGTCGAGTAGATGTATAGGATGTTTGACGACACTTTTCATTCCAATTCTCATCTTGCATATGTCTTTCTTGTTGGGTGAAACTCTTCTCTCTGATGTCCAAAAGGCATATACCAAATCTCTTGTTTCATTGGTAATAACGGTTCCTCGTGGCAATTGTCTCTCAGAAGCACTCAATGGCAACACTTCATCTTCATATTTATTCTCTAGCCGTGAGCTTGCTACAACTATATTCCTTCGATGGATCCCCAAGATACTAGCCATTTTGGATTGGTTTACTGATTGTGAGTTTGTACTATTGTTCAGAATCATTGCCAAAGAGCTTCTCTTTACAAAAATTTCACTTGCTGAATGAGGGACCTTGACTTCAGTCAAAATGCTGCGCACACCCGATACAACAGTGTCTTCGACTTTGTTGAAATTTGATGGTTGCAGCAAGGAAAATGTTTGGTGGTCCAGGAGTTGCCGAAATATTTCCTTCTGCTCATTCTTTGCAATCCCTACTGTTTGCTTGCGCCAACATTGAGCCACCGCTGCACAAATGTTCTTTCTTGACCTGGCTTCCCGTAATCCAAGAGCAGACGTAGGATGTCTTTCCTTGCTTCTCTGTGCGCATTTCTTTGCAGCCCAATAATCACAAAGAAAAGCCTGATTACCGGATGGAATACTAGTGCTAATGGAATTGATGTGCATTTGTTGAACATTGCTTGGGACACCTTGTACCTCGTCAAAAGAGAGGAACTGTGCGTCACCCTCCATCTTGTCGATAGAGAGGAGCTGTGCATCACCTTCTACCTCGTTGAAAGAGAGGTCCTGAGAATCACCTTCTATGTCATCAAAAGAAAGGTCCTAAGCATCACCCAGACAGTAATCTCCTGCGCTACTATCCATTTGCACACATACACACACACACACACACACACACACACACACACACACACACACACACACACACACACACACACACACACACACACACACACACACACACACACACACACACACACACACACACACACACACACACACACACACAGCTCAAACACAGCAGCTTGGTGGATATGGAGGCGGCAAGGAAGGCGAGAAGGTTCAAAACTGAGAGAGACACACAGGGAGAGAGAGAGAGAGAGAGAGAGAGAGAGAGAGAGAGAGAGAGAGAGAGAGAGAGAGAGAGAGAGAGAGAGAGAGAGAGAGAGGTGTTGGAGTGAAAGCTCCCAACCGTAACCCCACCACCCGGCCCCGCCGTCACCCCCACCTCTTCCTAGGATTGCATGCTTCTAAAGTTAAAAAAAAATCCACTTAAAAAAGAATTTTATTTGCCCTCCCCAGTTCCAAAAAAATGCCCATGGTTTTTACACACAAGAATCACCAAGCATATGTTGTGTCAAGGACACTACTTTTTGTACCACCAAACCATGCTTTGACCCAAGAACCACAGAGTCCTATCATCGCATATGGTCCATTTGAGAAATGGGTAATAGATGCAATCGATCCTCTACCAAGGGCCGAATCAGGTAAACTATACATTCTAGTTGGTGTAGACTACATGACCCGATGGGCGAAAGCAACAGCCACCACCCGCATTACAGCCCAAGAGGTAGCAAAGTTCATATTTGAGCACATATGTTGCCGTTTTGGCACTCCTCTTGAGATAATATCTGATAGGGGACCAGGTTTCAGGAGCGATCTAGTGGGAGAACCGATGAAAAAGTTAGGCATTACACGCCAACATTCCACACCATACTACCCACAGTGTAATGGCCTAGTAGAAAAGGTAACTGGAATGATCTGAAAAATCATCACAAAGCAGGTGAATAACCACACAGGATACTGGGATAAACATCTCATGGCCGCTCTATGGGACTACCAAACGACGTTCCAAACATCATTACGTTTCACCCCTTTCCATCTCGCTTATGGAAAGGATGCAATTCTACCCATTGAGGCAATAGGGCCACTACCTTGCACTCAATCAGGGAAGGAATACATCATTATGGGGGTGGAGTACATGACCAGATGGGCAGAAGCTCGTCCCACAAAGCGCATCATAGCCAAGGACGTGAGTGATTTCATTTTTGAATGCCTTTGTTGCCGTTTTGGCACACCTTTGGAGATTCTCTCGGATAGGGGACCGGGATTTCGAGCTAATTTAGTCGGGCAATTGATGAGCAAGTTAAAAATCAAGCGCAGGCACTCTACACCATACTACCCTCAGTGCAATGGTCTTGTGGAAAAGGTAAATGGTCTTATATGTAAAATCATCACTAAGCAAGTGCATTTACATCCTAAGGCATGGGACAAACACCTAGATGCAGCACTTTGGGCGTACAGAACATCCTTTAAAACATCCTTGGGGTATACACCTTTTCACTTGGTTTACGGACAAGAGGCACTATTGCCTATAGAAGTGGAGCTAGCGAGCCTCCGAGTTCTAAAAGCACATCAAGAGGATAGTCAAGAGAAGCAAGTGGAAGGAAGAATCATCGATTTGGAGAGGTTAGGGCTAGATCGAGAGTCAGCGGTGAAGTACTATGCAGCCCAGGCAGAGAAGAAACGAAAGAAGTTCAATCGCAACCTTGTCAAGAAAGGTATCAAGGAAGGTTCTTTAGTGCTCAGATACGACAATTGCTTTGATCGCAGGAAGGATGGTAAGTTCTTGCTTAAGTGGGAAGGCCCTTTTGTAGTGATACAGAGGTTCTCAAATGGTAGTTACCAACTAGGTGACCTAGATGGTAAGGTACATCAGACCCCGGTAAATGGTTGGCGATTGAAGGCCTACCAATGTCGTCTTTCACAGCCATATGCTGGTGAAATCAATGCTAAGGATGGTTCAGAGGAGAGCTCATCATATTCGAGCTCCAACTAAGGTAACAATCATGTACATAGTCGTTTCAAAAAAAAAAAAAAAAAGAGAAGACAAAAAAAAGAAAAGGAAAAAAAGAGAAGAAAAAAAGAAAAAAAGAGAATGCTACCAGTGAAAGCGGATATTGACAATGGATGGGGTATGGCTTTCAAGGGTCTAGGAGACCAGTTGTTAGTCATGGATGGATACAATTATTCATCATAAAGGACTAAACAGGGTGCATCAGCCAAGAAAGCAGTAACATGGCAAATTCAATTGGTACCAGGTGGGTAAGTATTCAAGAGAACCCTATTGTAGCACAACCTACAGCTAGAGGCATCAAATACCTCTAGCTTAAGGGGGGCTATATGATGCATGGTTTTTATGACCCCTTCTGAAGATGCAATAAAGGCACAGCCAGTTGTTGGGGAGATGAGGATACTCTAGTCCAAGGGATCTCGAAAGAGAAGAAAAATCTACTTCACAAGCACCAAAGAGTAAAAAGTGCCATGGACAGAAGATACGTGGGAACGAGCTCTTATGCATGCCTACAACCTATATCTTACAGAATAGCCCATTCTAGGTGTGAATTTCTAGTGAAATTTACACGAGGATGTTCGTGTGGACTCACAGCACAGCATATTCCGTTTTCACTTTTTTACCGACAGTAAATATTTTTTACCTACAGTAAATATTCTTCACCTACATGGTAAATACAAATCACTTTTTACCTACAGTAACTTTTTTTACCCATGGTAAATATTTTTTACTGCACCATAAGTATTTGGTAGGTAACAGTTCACTGTTACTAGAAGCAGTGATTGGGCATCAACAATGCAATTACAGGAGGAGAAAAGGGGAAGATCTTATGGTAAAGGTGAGTCAACAAGAATAAAGACTTTTGAGTTGAAAAGAGACATGATGATTTTTTCAAAGAACACATGTCAAAAGAAGCCATGGTTGAGGATTTTTTGAGAATTTGATATTCAGGAGGACCCAGCTGCCACCTCCCCCCCGCAGGTCCCCCCCTGACATGTGCAGAACCTCCAGTTTCAACAGCCACCTTACCTGCTCTTAAATGCTAGTCAAGGCCTTATCCCCATGTGTCACAATCGAAAAAATCAGCATTTACCCTCCCCTCTCACATCACTCTAGAGAATATCTTGATGGTGACATATCAGGTGACCTCAATCTGTTGACCACCCTAAGCAAAACGTAACCCCAATCAGCAGATTTAAGCATGTTTATCCCTAATCCTAAACCCTTTCAGAAACCTATATAAGGAGGCCTTGTCTCACTCAAAACCAACACTTCACCCACTTCACCAAGCAACGAAGCTATGACGACATTGCTCACAACGAGGAGCTATGGATGGAGCTCTACTCTCTCTCCCTCTAGTATGCTACATTACTAGCCCTAAAACCTAAATAAGGAGTCTTCTCTCATGCTCCATGGCCACCATCCTCGCCATCATTCTCTAAGGTATTGATGTGTTGCTAGTAGGATGATACCTACTTGCTGGGTTGATTGTTTTTGGCAAGGGATTATGCCATCCTTGGCTTGCTTCTCTATATCCTTGTTATGTATGATCAGATGCCGTTGTATTGTTAAGCTGATGTCTTGTGTGTATATATGCTACATAAGGTCCCTAAGCTTCGTTTCTATGTGTTTTGCCATATGTTTTGATGCCATCATAATGCCAGAAGTCTCACTCGCCTATGTGCACTATGTGTGAGGTCCCTAAACCTCTTAATTTAGGGTGGTGCCCCCTTTGTTTTGTTCTTTGCTTGTTTGCATGTGGCGTGGTTTGTGGAGTGTGCACGAGTACAGAGGCCACCCGATTGCACTGCTCTTTTTTCCGCTATCATTTTGGTGCCCCCACGGAGGAGGGCTACACAGACCTTCAGTCCACAAGCAATGAAGATGTGCAATCTACAACATGGACGAATGGCGTGAGGAGTTTGCAAATTGGAGAACAGAGGAGGAGGAGGCTTTAGAGGCCTTAAAAGCTTTCATCGAGGTCTTGTTACCAGGTTGCAGTGTCATTGAAATTCAAGAAGTAAGTTCTTCTACATGCCTTGTTCGTGATCGTCGCCAACGAAGGAGAGTAAGAAGAAGAGCTTGATATACCTCTCCTCTCAACCTATGAGTGCTCCAGAAACCTCCAACGCACACGAGCTTGAAATATTCTACATCAACATACAGGAAGGTACTGTGACACACATTAAGGGAAGAGAAAGCATCACCAGACCTCTCTTTCTTGAGGAGCCGACTAAGAGGAGGAAGATCAACTCTACACCTAAGTGGCCCAAGGCCGCAGCGCGTGCTCAAGCGTAAGGTAACATTTGGCTTAATCTCATTAATAAGGGATTACATGACCACTACAGGCAAGAAAAAGGCTAGTGAGCAACCAACTTCAACCTCCAACTTGCAACCACGACTCTCACCCCTAAATCCTCCTGAAGCAAAGAGGCGAAGGCTTGCCTACAAGATTGCCGTCCGTCTGCGAGTGCTCCCAGTGCACTTTGTGAATCCAGACACCACCAATCCCAAGCCAACCTCCTGTCCGCGTGAAGATCACTTTGGATATTGTCCAAAGTGCTTTGGAGACCGGGTGAAAAGCCTCCCTGCCCTACCTTTGCTGCTGATTTTCAAGAAGTTATCTCAATCTAAGGAAACTATCTTAGTTGATGATGTGCTGTACATTAATGGTGTCACTTTCATTCGTCATGCTGATTATGGTAATAGCATCCAATTGTTGCTTCCTAAAAGGCTCAGCATTGTACACAGTGTTGCCATCACGCCTTACGTCTTCACAGATGCATCAGGAAGAGTCGAAGTGATCCGAGGTGCTGACCTTCTGTGGCTGATCAAGCTCATTGGTCCCAAGGTGGTGCAACTAAGCTAGGCTCTTGTGTGTAAGTATGGATGCCAATAATGAGAATGATGATCCCCGCATGTTTCCTTTCCATTTTGTGCATCATATCCGTGTGAATATTTGTATTGATAGAAAAATCTTTTATCAGCAAAGCATAACCTTGTTGTTTGGAGCCGAGAGACTTGGGGAAATCTTGCGCTCTCCTCATCCTGTCATTCTACCCTTACTAGACTATTGCCATTCCTTTGATGTGTCGATCTTCATCCTATTTTGAGCTAAGTTGTGTTAAAGCTCCAAATTGTAATTACCATACTCTATTTTAAAATAAATTGGAGCTGTTTGTGTAATTGTTTACTCTCTCACTTATGGCCTTCCCTAATTTTTATGGTAAGCCTGGGGAGGTTGCTCCAGACTTTTTGGATAATTTGGAAATGGCCTTTCTGGTATCGGGAAGGGATGACGAAGCTACTAAGTTAAGGGCCTTTCCTTTGGTCTTGAGGGAAGGTGCAAAATTATGGTATCAAACTTTCGCACCTGAAGAAAGAAGAGACTGGGAGTCCTTAAAGATGGCCTTCATCGAAGAATTTCGCCGCCATGAGCCTCCAGAGGAGATATGGAGACAGCTCTTAGAGCTACGCCAAACATCACCCAATGACTATAGAAGCTATGAAGGAAATTTTTCCAACCTGTGGGAGAAATGGTGTGCATCACTAGGTGAAGGAGAAAGGGCACCAGAATGCCTAAAGAAGGACTGTTTCCTGGCATGGCTTTACCCCATCCTTCGAGAAAAGGTAAAAGGTAAATTCCCAGATACCTTTGATAAAGCTATGACTTATGCAAGGGAGAAGGATAGGAAGTTAAAATTCCAAGCTCAACTACAAGGGGGAATGGAGCCTCCACCGCTAGCTCAACCTACGGCAAGGGTAGTAGCAGGGACAGGAGCAGCAGACCAAGAGTCCTCTCAACAAGAATTACTTCAACAAATCACCAATCAACTAGAGAGCCTGTCCATCAATCTGGTTCAAGGTGTAAGGGCTCCCCAGCCAGGAAATGAACGAAATAGACAAGAAGAACAAAGGCAAGCACGTGAGTACATTTGTTACAACTGTGGAGAGGTAGGTCACGGCATGCATGTATTATTGCCCCCATCCAGGACGCTATCAAGGAAATGGTAATCAAAGACGGCCTCCTCGCCAGCAAGTCACTCCTCCTCGAGCTAGGCCACTGAATGGACAAAATGCACACGTGGCTCCACCAATCCAAATATTGAGACCCCCTCTTCCACCACCACAAGCACCTACAGAGATCCCTCCACTACCATCGGGAGGGGAGGACAGGGCTGTCTTTGTCATAAGTCTTGACGATGGTAAGGATAAAGGGAAAGAAAAAATGGAGGAAGCTATTGCCATGCCAATAAAGAGAGTTAGGAGACAAAGAACTGATGAAATGGAAGCTTCAGAGCCGGATAAAGGGAATGGGGGTTCCTCCCAAGTGATAGGAGATAAGAAAAGGAAGAGTAGGTCAAGGAGGCACATAGGAGTAGAAGACTTTCCACTTGGGGTAGGATCCATACCTTACGACTTGGTAGCAGATGTGAGTAAGCAAGGACCAAAGATTTCATGGCAGCAACTCCTCCACCTTTCCCCAAAGATGCATAGAACCTGGTCTAAGATGGTCAGCACCAGGAGGGCTAAGGCAAAGTCAGTTGGGTCTATTAGTGCAAGAGGCATGAAGGATATCGTGCCAGTCATTGATGCAGAGATTAAGAGTCAGCGAGTCTCCAATGTGTACGTAGATAATGAGTGATGGGGAGAGCGAGGGGCTGAGGGGTGAGGGGCCAGAGAGAAAGGGAATGGTGAGTCAATGAGAGAGAGAGAGAGAGAGAGAGAGAGAGAGAGAGAGAGAGAGAGAGAGAGAGAGAGAGAAAGAGAGAGATAATGAGTGATGGGGAGAGTGAGGGGCTGAGGGGTGAGGGGCCAGAGAGAAAGGGAATGGTGAGTCAATGAGAGAGAGAGTCGGCACACTGTGGTTGACATAGAAGAGGGGAGGAGAGGGGCTTGGTGAGGACGAGAGAATATGGATGAGAGAGGTGAGAGAGAAAGAGGAAAAAATGTGAAAGTGTGTGTGCGCATGAATAATGCAAGAGAGAGAGAGACTCTTTTCCATGCATGGTGTCCCCTGAGAGGGGGGGAAGATTATTTTATGCACCCTCATGGGTTTGGTGACATAGGAGCAGAGAGAGAGAGAGAGAGAGAGAGAGAGAGAGAGAGAGAGAGAGAGAGAGAGAGAGAGAGAGAGAGAGAGAGAGAATGAGTGATGGGGAGAGCGAGGGGCTGAGGGGTGAGGGGCTTGAGAGAAAGGGAATGGTGAGTCAATGAGAGAGATTCGGCGCACTATGGTTGAAAAACAAGAGGGGAGGAGAGGGGATTGGTGAGGACGAGAGAATATGGGTGAGAGAGGTGAGAGAGAGAGGAAAAAATGTGAAAGTGTGTGTGTATATGAATAATGCGAGAGAGAGAGAGAGAGAGAGAGAGAGAGACGTGTCCTCTGGTGATAATGGAGCATGGTGGCCAAACTGAGAGGTGGCCCACCTTCTCTAAATATGGAAGGGGTGGTGGTGCATGCAAAAAAACGTTTCTTTTATCATTTTCTCGTATTGTGCTCCTTCCTGATTGGGGTTGGTTCCTGCGGCCGCGATTTTGAAAACCGGCCGTCAGTACATACTCCAGTTTCTTGCTGAACTTGAGTTTACTGCACATTGTGCCGGTACTTTCATTGCAAGGGGACGTAAGGTCGAGAAATGCTCTCCACCATTCATCCTCAACCACTTCCATGCATGTTGCTCTTTTGCCATTTATTGTGAAAAAACATTTGCAAAAGGATCTTCTTTCAATCTAAATACACTCATTTCTTTGATACGATCAATTCGGTCCTGAATGTTGTAGTAGAACGTGTTGACCACGTGATAGAAATCTCTCACCACCTCTATATTGGACATCAGATCTAAATTCGAATACTCTGGATCGATCCTGTAAGCCATGCTATGGAGTGGATTATGCGTGCTCTTCCATCTTGCATGAAAATACTTGGCTAAAATTTGTCACTGTTTGCCAGATAATGGTAGAAGACCATATTAGGTATTTTGGTAAAAATCTCACATTATGGGAATCTCCAAATCGACCGAATTCATGTAATTTGGGAATTTTCCACTTAAAGTGGGAAAAATTGAGGTGTATGGCTAGTAAATAAAGTGAAAATCTCATAGGATTGTGGTGTTGATAAACACCAAAAGTCAAGAGGATGTACAACACATGGATTTGAATAATAACTATAAATTACATAAAACAAAGGAAGATACAAAAAAGATTTTGTTTACAAATTGACTAGTATAGTCACAATAGAAGCTCCACATAATTCTACTCCACATTTGATACCATATCTGAACTTTGATCCAAGTGTGGCTGATGTGCACGAGTGAGGCCTTCTTTGGCTTTTAGAGCATGTCTTTCTGGAATCTTTATTCTAGAAAATGGTCCTTCTTTGTTGGGTCTCCAGGACCAAACAATTGCATCTATAGTTTCCCACACTTGTGGGTCCTTATAGTTGACAGCCCAATAACCCTTCCAACAATTACTGTAAGCTTGAGTATCTGTCATCCCACTTTTTCTCGCGCAAGGTTCCCAATATTGAATCAAGAGTTTTCTGTAGTTTGGTGATGTAGGCTCATTATCAATGTCAGATAAAGCCATTGCAAGCCACACTGGATAGATTTCTGTGTCACTCGGAACAAGCATAATAAAGTCACCTTGGTGCACATCAGACATAGGGTCAAACTCTTCCCTTGGCCTATCTCGTTGAGGCCCACAAAAATGATCGTTCAACTCTTCAAGGCCTAGGAATCTTTCTGCTCCTTGTTGCAAATTCATTGTAGTGCTTTGTAGGTGAGAATATTCTTGAGTTTTTGGCCAAAACATTTCATACAAGACTCCCTCTGATATGATTGCTTTTCCAATCTCTTCAATTACCTTACTCCAATAATCTATCACGGGTCTATAATATCGCGGAATACTTGAACCATTCCCTAAATTTTTCCAAAATTTTATATAGTTCTTTAGCCCCAAAATGACTTCTTCGTGGGCCTTGACATACTCCGCCATTTGTACTAGAGGTGGATCTCCATGTGGTAACATTGGCTTGCCTTCTGTGTCTGTTTTCCAAAGGCGAATACTTCCACTCCAACTTGATACACCTACATGTGCCTTATATTGCATCATTGGTGTCTCATCCTGCATAAAGAACCTGAACTGAAGCGGTTTGGAATGTCCAACAAGTATGTCTTGTCCATCACAAAGATAGCCATCACAATATTGCTTGAAATCGGGGATCTTTGTGAGAAAAAATGGAGCTGGAGATGAAGATGAGCTGTTTCGTAATGTATCCATCAAATGTGGCAAAGTATAGGTTTGTGTAACTCTCAACTTCTCTGAAAACCTACTAAACATGGCGTCTATGTCCTCATGTGTATGCCCAACCATTAAAAATCCCAGCTGGATGGTTTTGAAAACACCCCTTGCAACAAGCATTGACAAATAGGCAAATAAGTATCGATTTTTGTTTTCCCCTGCACAATTATCCAATTGTAGCAACAAGTTCTCTGGCAATCTGCGAAATGTTGACCCCAATTCCTCTTCTACAATTTCTGACGACTGCACAATGGGCTCTTTTCCATCACTCAAGTTATGGTAGTCCAAAGCATCCCTTGAGTTCAAAGCATGTAGTAGTGAAATATTGCTCCTTGGAAGTCCATTTGTTACTAGATCACCAAGAGGATGCTTATCTATCCTCTCGAGGTTATGTAAACAATTAGCAATTGAGCCAATTGTAAGATTTGGATCAGCTGGCCACAAACCATTCAAGACAAAGTGTCCGTAATGACCTTCTCCATGTCCATGAGTGATCATGCCAATCAATGCCACCTGCAGATTATATCCTGAATCCACACCCTTGGGAACAATGCGTAATCTAGGAATGGCAGTCTTCTTTTGATCCATCTTATCATGGATTATGCATACATATTTTTGTGGTTGAGTTTCTGAATACGTGCGCCATGCATAATATAGGCTTCTGCAACTCTTTTGTTGTGCCATGTGAACTTCTCTCTCCCTCAAGAGAAGAGCTCTCTCTTCAAGAGAAGGTTTAGCTTCTAACCTTGCCTTGATTGAGCTACAAATATTGCACTTAGAGAACTCACTCGTCTTTGTTAAAGTGACATGTGGGTACTCTTTGTTCCAAATTCTACCAAAAGAAGATTGGGATAGCTTCTTCTCATAGCCCATTTGGTCAAGTGTCATGTTGATTTCACATAAAATATCCACTTGTTTGAATTTGATGGAATCACCAATTGAGTCTCTCTTGAGCCATCCAGCAGTGTTCTACTTCTATGTGGCATCTTCTCAGAGTTGTTTTCCACAAACTCATTTAGTAGTGCTCTTGCTAAACTAGTATGTTGAAGTCCCCTTCTCAATGTACATGTGTTCCCATGTACATACTGGCGCACCATTTTCAAAGTTCTCCTTGTATTGATAAAATGATGTCTTTGGTATTCCATGTAGCTCATACCATGCTCTACAACAAACAATAGAGCCATTTAGCCTGAATTGGTATCGTGACTTCTCATCTTTCTGATAACATATAGAAAGAACATCATAAACATAATTAGTGCGTGATTTTTGAGACTCTCCCCAAAATTGTTGTCGTAACCTTGTCACCATATCACGATCTGCAAATTGGCAGCATTTTTGTGCACAACAATCAATGCATGATACCCTTTGAATTGATTTGTTTGAAAGGTAAAAAGTCGAAGCTGGTGCTGCTTTTGATTTTTGAGTCCTGTTCATGAAAGTGTATCGTCTCTTCCTTGACAACTGGACAACATTACTCCCATCAAGTTTTTTTCCAACATTGCCATCGTTGGATACATCCTCATATGTAGCATGCATGCCATCAACAGGAACAAAGCGTTGTAATGGGCTCCCATTCAACATTGTTGTCTGCTTGATGGGCCACTTTAGCAAAGTGATGCTACCCACTTCAACCACATCATCAATGCTTGCATTTTCTCTTTCAATACCCACACCCACACAATCAGGACCAAGTTCCTGAAAGTTGACATAATCATGTGGAAATACATATAAGATGGTCCCTTTATTCATGGTTTGCATTATTGTGTCATCTTTTAAAAGGACCCTCTGATTTCTCCAAGACTCTCGAATCATTGCTTCAAATTCTGGGCTTGTCATAGGTATTGCATCTGTAACTAGAGGATCAGAATGATCATGTTCTTCATCACCATTGTAGCTTTCGTGTGGATCAATTAAGTTCCCATTTAATACAAAAGATTGCAAAAGAAGCTTTGAACATCGAAAAACACTCCATAATGAGCCTTGGAGAGATGAAGTATCCATTGTAGGAAAAGGTAGGACCACATCCTTCAAGCATTTCTCCACTAGTATGGAGACATTTCCCAGCCCTATCTTTGTACCACCACAAGTGGAATCTGGATCTGTTCTACACACACAACCAATAACAACGATTTCATTGTCAAGTATCATATGTACTTTCTCCCTAGATTCGACGTCCATCCTGTAAGTAAAAAGATTACATTGTTAAATCCATAGTTATAGAAAAATACTCTTCAAACAAAAAATCATGCTACAACATGAAAAAGGTTTGCATAGGTTGGACAAGTGGTGAACCTTGAGACCAAATCCTCCTTGCTATATTAATGGAAGCAAGGTTGGACAAGTGGTGGACCTAGTTGTAATACCCACTGCCACCTATCAACTACTATAGGACTATGCTTTCCAATGTCCAAGTATCCCTTGAGTCTTTCAAGGTTGAACACGTGGTGGACCTTGAAACAAAAATCCCCTTTCTATATCAGAGCATAGCTTGGACAAGTGGTGGACCTAGTTACAATGCCCAATATCCAAGGTGAAATACCTTAGGACTTTGCTACCTTGCTTGCCAATGTTTACGTAGCCCCTCATTTCTTTAATGGAAGTAAGGTTGGACAAGTGGTGGACCTTGAAACCAAAGCCTCTTTGCTATATTAGAGCATAGGTTGGACCTAGTTTTAATACCCACTGCCACCTATCAACTACTATAGGACTATGCTTTCCAATTTCCAAGTATCCCTTGAGTCTTTCAAGGTTGAACACGTGGTGGACCTTGAAACGAAAATCCCCTTTCTATATTAGAAAGGTTGAACACATGGTGGACCTTGAAACAAAAATCCCCTTTCTTTATCAGAGCATAGCTTGGACAAGTGGTGGACCTAGTTATAATGCCCAATATCCAAGGTGAAACACCTTAGGACCTTGCTACCTTGCTTGCCAATGTTTACGTAGCCCCTCATTTCTTTAATGGAAGCAAGGTTGGATAAGTGGTGGACCTTGAAAGCAAAGCCTCTTTGCTATATGAGAGCATAGGTTGGACCTAGTTGTAATACCCACTGCCACCTATCAACTACTATAGTACTATGCTTTCCAATGTCCAAGTATCCCTTGAGTCTTGCAAGGTTGAACACGTGGTGGACCTTGAAACCAAAGTCCCCTTTCTATATCAGAGCATAGCTTGGACAAGTGGTGGACCTAGTTATAAAGCCCCTCCTTTCTTTAATGGAAGAAAGGTTGGAAAAGTGGTGAATCTTGAAACCCAAACCCTTTGGCTATATATAGAGGATATCTTGGACAAGTGGTGGGCTTAGTTGTAGTATCCAATGTCCAAGGTCCAAGGTGAACTATGTAAAGACCTTACTTCCAAAAACAAAGTCGTAGAAGTGGTTCTCCTTGAAACCAAAACCTCCTTAGTGTATTAGAACATAGCTTGGAGAAGTGGTGGACTTAGTTGTAATGGGGAATGTCCAAAGCAAACTATTATAGGACCTTGCTTCCCAAATCAAGTTTGGACAAGTGGTGGATCTTGAAACCAAAACCCCCTTACTCTATTAGAGCATAGCTTAGATAAGTGGTGGACCTAGCTGCCATGGAAAATGTTCAATCTGAACTGCTACAGGACCTTGCTATTAAATGTCTAAGTAGAGCTAGCTTCTTTAATGGAATCAAGGTTGGGAAAGTGGTGCATCTTGAAACCAAAAGCCCTTTATTGTATTAGAGCATAGCTTGGACAAGTGAGGGACCTAGTTTTAATGTGTGATGTCCAAAGAAAAGTATTACAAGACCTTGCTTTCCAATATTTGAATTGGTCAAGTGGTTAAAACTAAGTATAAAACTTTGACCATTTTCTTCTCGAATTGCCAAAAAGCTAGTTTTAGACACCCCTAAATGAAAATGGTTTAGGGTGGCCTTAAACAATGTTTTTTCAAAGACTTGAACAAAAGGGTTGCCGAAGAGTTATGAAAATTTATTGTGGCTTGAAGTGACTGAGTATGTGAAAACAAGCCTAGGTTTTCTGTTGGAATTAGGGTTGCAGAGAAACACACACAGCTTGGAGAAGACGAAGGAAGCTCAAGGCACACAATAGAGAGTGTGTTACTTAGTGTGCAATGGAAAGATAGATAGCCCTAGAGTGATGGGCGTATATACAATGCACGGGGGAAAAACCTCCTAAAGAGGGAAAAAATGCCCCGGCGGTCCTAGTGTGTTCACACACATCACTACCACATGTATATGGTAACAAATCCCCCCTGGAGTGATGCGGTGAACGAGAGCTGGCACATGAGTAAAGGGAAGTGCCATGCCCTGAGGACAGGATCAGTCCACAAAGGGGAGTAAGCCCAAAGCTTTGCGGAAAGCTTCAAGCTTCTCACGAGACAATGCCTTTGTGAAAAGATCTGCAAGGTTGTCCTGTGTTGGCACATAAGCCAAGCTGATCTCTCCTGCTGAGAGCCTCTCCCTGACATAGTGGTTTGTGCGAGCATGAAAAACTGGGTTCCTCGCAACTGCCAATGCGCTCTGACTGTCAGTGTAGATAGTGTTGGCAGTGTCCTGTCCAACACCCAAGTCAGCCATAAGGCGTCTGAGCCATACACACTCAACCGTAGCTGTGAAGACTGCCCTGTACTCAGCCTCACAACTCGAAGTGGCCACAGTAGGTTGCTTCTTGCTCAACCATGATATACATGAACTGCCAAGCATGAAACAAAAACCACTTGTGGACATTCGCGTGTCAAAACAACCAGCCCAATCTGAGTCCGAAAAAGCATGTAAGTCTGGCGGCAATGATCCCCCCTTGGGATAAAACAAGCCAAGATGTAAAGTGCCACTAAGGTAGCGGAAAATCCTCTTGACAGCCTGCCAATGCTTAGACCCTGGGCTATGCATAAATCTGCTGACCTGCGAGACTGCAAACTGAATATTTGGCCTCGTGTTGCATACATAAATGAGGCAGCCAACAACAGTTTGTTAAAGAGTGACATCAGCAGGATCGCCAGCATCATGTAGACTCAACTTCAAACCTGTTTCCATGGGAGTGGCAATAGGTTTGCAATCCTCAAGTCCAAACTTACATAGCAATGTCTCTATGTAACTTTCTGACACAAGGCAATACCACCATCACACTGCTTAAACTGTATACCCAAGTAATGATGCAACAGCCCCAAATCTTTCATCTTGAAAGTAGCATTCAAATCAGCCTTAAATTCAGCAATATGTCTCTCATTTGGTCCAGTGATCAGCAAATCATCAACATAAAGAACCACAATGAGAAATACATCATCCTCATGCTTTACATACAATGTGCTTTCTGTTGGACTGTTACGAAAGCCTCGTTTAACGAAATGAGTGTCAGCTTTCTCATACCAAGCACGAGGAGATTGCTTCAACCCATACAAAGCCTTCTTACATTTGCACACTTTGTCCTCTTGTCCTTTTATGACAAAACCGCGAGGCTGCGTTACATAAACTTCCTCAAATATGTCACCATTCAAGAAAGCAGTAACAATGTCTGATTGATGTACATCCCAACCAAAATGAGCTGCCAATGCACATAGAAAACGCACAGTAGTCATACGACAAGTGGGAGAAAAAGTCTCTTCATAATCTATGCCTTTTTGTTGTGCATAACCCTTTGCAACAAGTCGAGCCTTATGGCGATCGATCTCACCATCCGGCTTGCGTTTCAACTTGTAAACCCACTTCGTACCAATGGCCTTTTTGCCAGGAGGCAAATCACATAAAGTCCATGTGTCATTCTCTATAAGTGCATCATATTCTGATTTCATGGCAGCCATCCAATTTTTTGAATTCTGTGCTTCATCAAAAGACAGAGGCTCCTCAACATCATGTAAACTAGACACAGCCAAAGCATAACAATCTGATGCATAAGATGCATGGCGAGAGCCTGAACGAGTACGACTAGATAAAGGTGCATCCAATTTACTGTCACGCAATGTGTGCACCAGCCATTTTGGCATACCTCTAGCCTGCTCATTTTCAGCCCTTTCCTCATCAAGTACATCATGTACATCTGCATCAGTAATAGGCTGTTCTAAAACATTTTCAGAAACCCCCATAGGTTGTACATTTGCCTCATTGGAACTTACATTCGTATTTCCACCACTGAAAAGAGGCAACAAAGTGTCATAAATGTCCTGTGAGCTTACATTACTGTCTCTAGTACATGACAGCAAGGGCTGAACAGAATCTTCCACAAACACTACATCCCGTGAAACCAGAATACGTTTTGTTTGCGGATGATACAACCTGTAACCTTTGCTTTCAGCACTATAACCAACAAAAATACATTTGACAGCCTTATCATCCAATTTTCTGCGCTGCACTTGTGGCACCAAAGCATATGCCAAATAGCCAAAAACACGCATGTGCTCAATAGAAGGCTTTCTATCATGCCATGCTTCATATGGAGTAATAGACTACAAAGCTTTCGTAGGACACGTGTTAAGTACATAAGTGGCACACATGATGGCCTCAAGCCAAAAAGAATGCGGCAAAGCTTGACTTTTGACCATAATCGTGTGCCATTTCCGTTAGTGACCTGTTTTTCCTCTCAGCAACACCATTTTGTTGAGGTGTATAAGGCACTGTACATTGGTGTTTTATCCCACGACTAGCCAGAAATGCATTAAATTCATGAGACATATACTCCCCCCTCGATCGGAACGGAGGGTGCCCATAGTACATTTTGAGACATTTTCAGCCATAGCCAAAAATTGTTTGAAGCACATAAAAACTTCGGACTTCGCTTTAAGCGGAAATACCCATGCATGCCTGGAGTAATCATCAATGAAAGTCACGAAGTACAGGTAATTGCCTAAGGACGGAGTTTGCATGGGCCCACAAACATCACTATGCACAAGCTGCAACCTGCATGTGGCCCTAACTGAACCATCCTTTGGAAACTTAGAACGCTGCATTTTACCCAGAATACAGCCTTCACAAACATGTTTGATAGGTGCTTCAAGAGGCGGCAAAGAAGCAACCATATCAGATTTCTGCAAACGCAGCAAACTGGCAAAATTCAGATGGACCAAAACGTGCATGCCAAAGTTTTGCATCTGAAATAGCCCTTGAATCTGCAACAGCATTTGCAAAATTTTATCCACACTTGTCATACAAAGTGAGCTTATACAGCCCACGGCACAAAAGCCTAGATGCAACAATTTCATCACCAAAACTGAGATCATGAACTGTACATCTGTCATCCACAAATTTGACTACAAGTCCAAGTCTAGCAAGTGCGGATACAGACAATAGATTCTTCTTGATCCCAGGTACATAAAGTGCATCAACAAGTGTGAAGGAACTGCCATTAGCAGCAGTGAGCACAATCTTTCCAACTCCCTGAATTGGATAAGAGGCGTTGTTGGCACAAGTGGCTGAATTCCCATGAGGGACAGACTCGAGAGAGGTAAACAATTCACGATGTGAGGTAATGTGCTTTGTAGCACCACTGTCGAAATACCACACATGTGAATCTGCAGCAACTGACAAGCATGCATCATGGACAACAGGATTGTAAGTGCACTCTGCGCTAAAATCCCATTCTGCATCAACATCAGCATCACAATCTCCTTTCACAGAAGACTCAACAATGGCTGCATTTGTAGTGGAACCAGCATTTGCAGTGGAACCACCCTCTTTCTTCTTAGCCTCTTTGGCCTTCAACTTAGGACACGACTTGATCAAGTGATCATTGGCTTTACAATAATGGCAACGCATCTTCTTTTTGCCCTTATCACCAGAATTGCCAGACGAAGTGCTGCCAGCAAAAGCATTAGGAACTGAATTTTTGCCACTCGCAGCAGAACCATAAGAAGTGGTTGCATTACTATTACCACCCTTTCTTTGAGAAGCAATAAAAGCCTGTTCAACTGCACGATGCCTAGTCCTGTTTTTTCTAGAAAGTGACTCTTGCAACAGCAATGTGCATAATGCATCAAACTTGACAACTTCAGGATTTCCTTGGGTTATGAGTCTCCAAGTACTAGCAAAAGTCTGGTAGGAATCTGGTAAGGCATCAAGAACAGTCTGCACAAGGGAACTGTCCGAAATGACTTCACCTGCAGAAATGAGTTGCTCATTGATATCCTTGACACTAGCAAGGAAAGTGTCCATATCATCTTCCTCATGCATAATCTTCGACTCTAGCTCTTTACGCAGCAAAGCAATTTTAGCCTCATTGCGGCTTGCATAAAGACCTGCTAGAATATCCCAAGCCTGTTTTGCAGATTTTGCTGAACGGATGTGAGGAATAATGGTGCGCTTCACAGACAACGCAATCAATGCATGAGCCTACGCATCCTTAACATCCCAATGAGCTTGTTCTGCTGTAGGCAAAACAACTCTAACAGCTGCAATCCTTGCAGCAAGACCTGCAACATCCTTAACATCGCCTACATCTTCAGAACCAAGACGTACATCAATGCCCTGCACAATGTTCCAGACACCTTTTGACACAAGAACATGTTACATCATATAAGCCCACATAGGGTAGTTGTCCCCATCCAACCTGTCCTCAGCAGCAAACATCTTGAACACATCTGTGTTGTTGTTGTCAGCCATGGTAAATGCTGCACTTGATGTGAAAACTGCCCGAAAATAGGAGAAATGGAGCGGGAACAACTTGTGCTATATGGCACCTGTTATGCAGAAAACGGCACTGACAGAAAATCTGCACAAAATGACAAAATAGCCTGTGCAGTACTGCCCGTAGTGGAAACGGAGGCCGAAATGAGCCCAAATCAAAATTCTGAGCAGACCGAGCTCTTTGAGTTCACCCAAAATATTTGTCGACCTGCGAACGCTCGCCAAAGCTCACTGAAATCGGAGAAAGTGAGCAGGCGTGTGCTGGAGCAGCTGGCAACTAAGCCCGAGAGGACGTGACCTGCTCTGATACCAATTGTTGGAATTAGGGTTGCAGAGAAACACACATAGCTTGGAGAAGACGAAGGAAGCTCAAGGCACACAATAGAGAGTGTGTTACTTAGTGTGCAATGGAAAGATAGATAGCCCTAGAGTGATGGGCGTATATACAATGCACGGGGGGAAAAACCTCCTAAAGAGGGAAAAAATGCCCCGGTGGTCCTAGTGTGTTCACACACATCACTACCACATGTATATGGTAACATTTTCCACGAGGCAAAATGTGACATAATAAGAACATTGGAAACTTAGGATTGACCATGTGGCCTAAACTTTGGCAAGTGAAGTGGTGGCCAAGTTTTGTGGCACAGTGTGCACTTGGTCCTATATGTGTTGACCACTTGGCTAAATCTAGGACCATAAGGCCAAACCTTTGGCACCTTAACTATAGTATGGGACATAATCTAGACCTGCTATAGTAAATTAGTAGTATAGCTAATACTTTAATATTTGTATTATATTTAAGTATATGCTAATATAATTTATGTTCAAAATTTCACTAATGAAGAATGTTCCCATTTAGCACTCCAGATGCGGGGTCTTAGGGAAATGCCACAATGGGGTGACAAGGCAGCGCTTCCACGTGAGGTTTGGGGGTAGCGCTCTTGATGGGGATGTGGAATATAGCGCTCTCGATGGCGGGGCTTGGGAGGTTGATTTTGGGATATTGTTCTGGGCGGGGTCAAGGGGCGGCCCCAGTTTAGAGTTACGCATGTTTTTCATATTTTCAACCATGATTTCTTTAATTTTGGCTGTGTGAATTGGTTAATTTTTTATATTGCTTTTGTTTTTTTTAATCCTATGATAAAACATGGACTTGTAGCATACGTGGCATTCTAATAAACCCTATCAAGATTAGGCACACAGAGAGCGCACGAGAAACGCACACAGAGAAAGCAGGCGAGCAGCAAACACACAGAAAGCGCACACGGATCGCACACAGTTGGAGTATACGTGCACGTAGAGGAGCAAGCTTGGCATCATACACAACACACAGGTGGAGTGCACAGGATTGAAAGTTCGCGCACAAGATAAAGAAACAGCAGCGTACACAACGCTTTCCAGAAGGGCAGGATCGGGCAGTCTTCTCAGGAGACATTGCACACCTCACGAATAGAGAAAAAACAGGTATTTCTCTCTCTCTCACTCTCTGTCTTTCTCCATATAGAGAAGATGGTTCTCTGTAACTCTTCTTGCACACACACTCTCTCGTCAAAAGACAGAGATACATAGTTTAAAAGTATCCCCGCACACATACACATATTCCCACACATCGTCTTCCTCTCTTCCACATACATAACCACAGTGAAATCTGTTATCTTGCTGTCTCTCTCTTGAAAATACATGCACATATTCCCACACATCGTCTTCCTCACTTCCACATACATAACCACAATGAAATCTGTTATCTTGTTGTCTCTCTCTTGAAAATACGTGCACATATTCCCATACATCGTCTTCCTCTCTTCCACATACATAAACACAGTGAAATCTGTTATCTTTCTCTCTCTCTCTCTAAAAAAAATAGGTATTTCTCTCTCTCTCTCTCTATCTATCTCTGTATCTTGCTATCTCTCTCTTGAAAATACATGCTCATGTATGTGTGCGTCTGTGTTATCTATGTGTATGTATGTATATTTGTGTTATTTCATTGTAATACTCATACATAATGCAGATACACAATTACACTTAATTACGATATGCACACATAGTATATATACATACATAAATATCACAAATAACTAACACATTGTAATACTAGTAAAATTGAATGGAAGACTTACTTGCGTGATCTGTTAAAGTCGATTCTTGTAGCGAGTTCTGGATGTATGCTGAGCTGATTTTCCTCTAATCCATTTGTAGATATGATTGTAACTTCTGTTTCTCAAAAATAGTAGTGTTGTTTAGTGATACACCTAATGGACATAAATGGTTTAAACTAGGACATGTAGACCAAAAATACGTGTATTTCTTTGGATGAATATATACACTTTTTGGTGACCCTTACCACAAGTGGTGGACCTTGAGACCAGTGGACTATAAGGACCTCCAAACAATACCTTGTACACTCAATCCTTCTTGGTATCTAGGTTGGACAAGTGGTGGACCTTGTTCAAATTCTCTAACCACTCTCTCTAACATGGTGACATAATTTAGGTGTGATAAATTCATATCTATGCAAACTAATATCAGTTTAGGCTTGTTAATTTGAATTTGTTTGAATTTATGTACAATATAATGATTTGAGGTTTGCATATTTGAATTTAGGTGGTATAATGATATCTTTTTGTGGTAAACTTGAATTTAAAATCAATTTCGCGTGGAATATTTTAAATTTAAGTAGTAAAATTTAAATTTTTATAAAAAAGTTTGAATTTTAAAATTTGGGCGGGATATTTTAAAATTTAGGCGGGATATTTAAGATTTGGGAGGGATATTTTAAATTTAGGCGGGAAGGTTTTGAATTTATAGCGAGATCTCCCTTACATAAGAGAGTATAGGTTGGACAAGTGGTGGACCTTCAAGCTAGAGCATCCATGCTACTGGACATGATAGGTAGGGAATCTAGTTGAATATTGTATGTATAATATATATGTAATAGATCTAGCTTGGACAAGTGGTGGACCTTGGAACAAAACCCCATGTAAAACATATCATGCACATTCCAAGTGGTCAAAAAAAATATCATTTAAGATATAGCCTTATAGGTTGGACAAGTGGTGGACCTTAACACCCAGATATTCTTCATATAATGACATAGAGTGGAAAACTGGTGAATCTTGAGACCAAACCATGCTACTAGCGATAATAACTTGGACAAGTGGTGGACCTTGAAAGTAAACCCCCCATCTACGAAATATCGTGGGTTTAAGGTATTTCGATGGAGCCTAGCATCTTGGAGACATCGTGCATCTTGCTTCTCTTCATGTTTCAAAGGAGCCTATCTTGCACAAATGGTGGAGCATCCTTCTCTCCATGTTTCAATGGACCCTAGCTTGGACAAGTGGTGGACCTTTGCTTCTCTCTATTATTCAATAGAGTTAGCTTGGACAAGTGGTGGACCTTGGAACCAAACCCCCATTAAAAACCTATCATGGTCACTCCAAGTGGTGAGAAAGAATAACCTTTAAGATATAGCCTTATAGGTTGGACAAGTGGTGGACCTTAACACCCTAATATTCTTACTATAATGACATAGAGTGAAAAAAGTGGTGAATCTTGAGACAAAACCACTCATGCTACTAGCACTAATAGCTTGGACAAGGGGTGGACCTTGAACGTAAACCCCCCATGTTTCAATAGAGTTAGCTTCGAAAAATGGTGGAGCATCCTTCTCTCCATGTTTCAATGGAGCCTAGCTTAGACAAGTGGTGGACCTTTGCTTCTCTCTATGATTCAATACAGTTAGCTTGGACAAGTGGTGGACCTTGGAGCCAAAGCCCCATGTAAAACCTATCATGGTCACTCCAAGTGGTAATAAAGAATAACCTTTAAGATGTAGCCTTATAGGTTGGACAAGTGGTGGACCTTAACACGCGCATATTCTTAATATAATGACATAGAGTGGAAAAGTGGTGAATCTTGAGACCAAACCACTCAGGCTACTACAATAATAGCTTGGACAAGTGGTGGACCTTGAATGTAAACCCCTCATCTACGACATATCGTGGGTTTAATGTTTTTCGATGGAGCCTAGCATCTTGGAGACATGGTGCACCTTGCTTCTCCTCATGTTTCAATGGAGCCTACCTTGGACAAATGGTGGAGCATCCTTCTCTCCATGTTTCAATGGACCCTAGCTTAGACAAGGGGTGGACCTTTGCTTCTCTCTATGTTTCAATAGAGTTAGCTTGGACAAGTGGTGGACCTTGGAACCAAACCCCCATGTAAAACCTATCATGGTCACTCCAAGTAGTAAGAAAGAATAACCTTTAAGATGTAGCCTTATAGGTTGGACAAGTGGTGGACCTTAACACCCACATATTCTTAATAAAAGTGGTGAATCTTGAGACCAAACCACTCAGGCTACTAGCAATAATAGCTTGGACAAGTGGTGGACCTTGAATGTAAACCCCTCATCTACGAAATATCGTGGGTTTAATGTATTTCGATGGAGCCTAGCATCTTGGAGACATGGTGCAGCTTGTTTCTCGTCATGTTTCAATGGAGCCTATCTTGGACAAATGGTGGAGCATCCTTCTCTCCATGTTTCAATGGACCCTAGCTTGGACAAGTGGTGGACCTTTGTTTCTCTCTATGTTTCAATAGAGTTAGCTTGGACAAGTGGTGGACCTTGGAACCAAACCCCCATGTAAAACCTATCATGGTCACTCCAAGTGGTAATAAAGAAAACCTTTAAGATGTAGCCTTATAGGTTGGACAAGTGGTGGACCTTAACACACGCATATTCTAATATAAGACATAGAGTGGAAAAGGTGGTGAATCTTGAGACCAAACCACTCAGGCTACTAGCAATAATAGCTTGGACAAGTGTTGGACCTTGAATGTAAACCCCTCATCTACGACATATCGTGGGTTTAATGTTTTTCGATGGAGCCTAGCATCTTGGAGACATGGTGCACCTTGCTTCTCCTCATGTTTCAATGGAGCCTACCTTGGACAAATGGTGGAGCATCCTTCTCTCCATGTTTCAATGGACCCTAGCTTAGACAAGGGGTGGACCTTTGCTTCTCTCTATGTTTCAATAGAGTTAGCTTGGACAAGTGGTGGACCTTGGAACCAAACCCCCATGTAAAACCTATCATGGTCACTCCAAGTAGTAAGAAAGAATAACCTTTAAGATGTAGCCTTATAGGTTGGACAAGTGGTGGACCTTAACACCCACATATTCTTAATAAAAGTGGTGAATCTTGAGACCAAACCACTCAGGCTACTAGCAATAATAGCTTGGACAAGTGGTGGACCTTGAATGTAAACCCCTCATCTACGAAATATCGTGGGTTTAATGTATTTCGATGGAGCCTAGCATCTTGGAGACATGGTGCAGCTTGCTTCTCGTCATGTTTCAATGGAGCCTATCTTGGACAAATGGTGGAGCATCCTTCTCTCCATGTTTCAATGGACCCTAGCTTGGACAAGTGGTGGACCTTTGTTTCTCTCTATGTTTCAATAGAGTTAGCTTGGACAAGTGGTGGACCTTGGAACCAAACCCCCATGTAAAACCTATCATGGTCACTCCAAGTGGTAATAAAGAATAACCTTTAAGATGTAGCCTTATAGGTTGGACAAGTGGTGGACCTTAACACGCGCATATTCTTAATATAATGACATAGAGTGGAAAAGTGGTGAATCTTGAGACCAAACCACTCAGGCTACTACCAATAATAGCTTGGACAAGTGTTGGACCTTGAATGTAAACCCCTCATCTACGACATATCGTGGGTTTAATGTTTTTCGATGGAGCCTAGCATCTTGGAGACATGGTGCACCTTGCTTCTCTCATGTTTCAATGGAGCCTACCTTGGACAAATGGTGGAGCATCCTTCTCTCCATGTTTCAATGGACCCTAGCTTAGACAAGGGGTGGACCTTTGCTTCTCTCTATGTTTCAATAGAGTTAGCTTGGACAAGTGGTGGACCTTGGAACCAAACCCCCATGTAAAACCTATCATGGTCACTCCAAGTAGTAAGAAAGAATAACCTTTAAGATGTAGCCTTATAGGTTGGACAAGTGGTGGACCTTAACACCCACATATTCTTAATAAAAGTGGTGAATCTTGAGACCAAACCACTCAGGCTACTAGCAATAATAGCTTGGACAAGTGGTGGACCTTGAATGTAAACCCCTCATCTACGAAATATCGTGGGTTTAATGTATTTCGATGGAGCCTAGCATCTTGGAGACATGGTGCAGCTTGCTTCTCGTCATGTTTCAATGGAGCCTATCTTGGACAAATGGTGGAGCATCCTTCTCTCCATGTTTCAATGGACCCTAGCTTGGACAAGTGGTGGACCTTTGTTTCTCTCTATGTTTCAATAGAGTTAGCTTGGACAAGTGGTGGACCTTGGAACCAAACCCCCATGTAAAACCTATCATGGTCACTCCAAGTGGTAATAAAGAATAACCTTTAAGATGTAGCCTTATAGGTTGGACAAGTGGTGGACCTTAACACGCGCATATTCTTAATATAATGACATAGAGTGGAAAAGTGGTGAATCTTGAGACCAAACCACTCAGGCTACTACCAATAATAGCTTGGACAAGTGTTGGACCTTGAATGTAAACCCCTCATCTACGACATATCGTGGGTTTAATGTTTTTCGATGGAGCCTAGCATCTTGGAGACATGGTGCCCCTTGCTTCTCGTCATGTTTCAATGGAGCCTACCTTGGACAAATGGTGGAGCATCCTTCTCTCCATGTTTCAATGGACCCTAGCTTAGACAAGGGGTGGACCTTTGCTTCTCTCTATGTTTCAATAGAGTTAGCTTGGACAAGTGGTGGACCTTGGAACCAAACCCCCATGTAAAACCTATCATGGTCACTCCAAGTAGTAAGAAAGAATAATCTTTAAGATGTAGCCTTATAGGTTGGACAAGTGGTGGACCTTAACACCAACATATTCTTAATAAAAGTGGTGAATCTTGAGACCAAACCACTCAGGCTAATAGCAATAATAGCTTGGACAAGTGGTGGTTTAATGTATTTCGATGGAACCTAGCATCTTGGAGACATGGTGCAGCTTGCTTCTCGTCATGTTTCAATGGAGCCTATCTTGGACAAATGGTGGAGCATCCTTCTCTCCATGTTTCAATGGACCCTAGCTTGGACAAGTGGTGGAACTTTGTTTCTCTCTATGTTTCAATAGAGTTAGCTTGGACAAGTGGTGGAGCTTGGAACCAAACCCCCATGTAAAACCTTTCATGGTCACTCCAAGTGGTCAGAAAGAATAACCATTAAGATATAGTCTTATAGGTTGGACAAGTGGTGGACCTTAATACCCAAATATTCTTAATATAATGACATAGAGTGAAAAAGTGGTGAATCTTGAGACCAAACCCCTCATGCTACTAGCGTTAATAGGTTGGACAACTGGTGGACCTTGAATGTAAACCTTCCATGTTTCAATAGAGTTAGCTTCGACAAATGGTGGAGCATCCTTTTCTCCATGTTTCAATGGAGCCTAGCTTGGACAAGTGGTGGACCTTTTGCTTCTCTCTATGAGAAGAATAAAGTTATCTTGGATAAGTGGTGGACCTTGGAACCAAACCCCTATGTAAAACATATCATGGACATTTCAAGTGGTGAGAAAGAATACCCTTTAAGATATACCTTATAGGTTGGACAAGTGGTCGACCTTAACACCTAGATCTTCTTTATATAATGACATAGAGTGGAAAAGTGGTGAATCTTGAGACCAAACCACTCATGCTACTAGGGATAATAGCTTGGAAAAGTGACTGACCTTGACGTTAAACCCCACATGTAAACAATATCGTGGGTTTAAGGTATTTCAATGGATCCTAGAATCTTGGAGACATGGTGCAACTTGCTTCTTTTCATGTTTCAATGAAGCCTATCTTCCACCAATGGGGGATCATCCTTCTCTAAATGTCTCAGTGGAGCCTAGCTTGGACAAGTGGTGGACCTTTGCTTCTCTCTATGTTTCCATAGAGTTAGCTTGGACAAGTGGTGGACCTTGAAACAAACCCCCATGTAAAACATATCATGGTCATTCCAAGTGGTGAGAAATAATACCCTTTAAGATCTAGCCTTATAGGTTGGACAAGTGGTCGACCTTAAACCTAGATCTTCATAATATAACGACATAGAGTGGAAAAGTGGTAAATCTTGAGACCAAACCACTCATGCTACTAAGAATAATAGGTTGGACAAGTGGTGGACCTTGAATGTAAACCCCCATGTACAATATCATGGGTTTAAGGTATTTCAATGGATCCTAGCATCTTGGAGACATGGTGCAGATTGCTTCCCTTCATGTTTCAATGGAGCCTATCTTGGACAAATGGTGGAGCATCCTTCTCTCCATGTTTCAATGGAGCCTAGCTTGGACAAGTGGTGGACCTTTGCTTCTCTCTATGTTTCAATAGAGTTAGCTTGGACAAGTGGTGGGCCTTGGAACCAAACTCCCATGTAAAACCTATCTTGGTAACTCCAAGTGGTGAGAAAGAATAAAGTTTAAGATATAGCCTTATAGGTTGGACAAGTGGTGGACCTTAGCACCCAGATATTCTTAATAGAATGACATAGAGTGGAAAAATGGTGAATCTTGAGACCAAACCACTCATGCTACTAGAGATATAGGTTGGACAAGTGGTGGACCTTGAATGTAAACCCCCCATGTACAAAATATCATGGGTTTGAGGTATTTCAATGGAGCCTAGCATCTTGGAGACATGGTGTAGCTTGCTTCTCTTCATGTTTCAATGGAGCGTATCTTGGACAAATGGTGGAGCATCCTTCTCTCCATGTTTCAATGGACCCTAGCTTGGACAAGTGGTGGACCTTTGATTCTCTCTATGTTTCAATAGAGTTAGCTTGGACAAGTGGTGGACCTTGAAACAAAACCCCCATGTAAAACCTATGCTGGTCACTCCAAGTGGTGAGAAAGAATAACCCTTAAGATATAGCCTTATAGGTTGGACAAGTGGTGGACCTTAACACCCAAATATTCTTAATATAATGACATAGAGTGAAAAAGTGGTGAATCTTGAGACCAAACCACTCATGCTACTAGCGTTAATAGGTTGGACAAGTGGTGGACCTTGAATGTAAACCCCCCATGTTTCAATAGAGTTAGCTTCGACAAATGGTAGAGGATCCTTCTCTCCATGTTTCAATGGAGCCTAGCTTGGACAAGTGGTGGACCTTTGTTTCTCTCTATGTTTCAATAGAGTTAGCTTGGACAAGTGGTGGACCTTGGAGCCAAACCCCCATGTAAAACATATCATGGACATTTCAAGTGGTGAGAAAGAATACCCTTTAAGATATACCCTTATAGGTTGGACAAGTGGTCGACCTTAACACCCAGATCTTCTTAACGTAATGACATAGAGTGGAAAAGTGGTGAATCTTGAGACCAAACCACTCATGCTACTAGAGATAATAGGTTGGACAAGTGGTGGACCTTGAATGTAAACTCCCCATGTACAAAATATCGTGGGTTTAAGGTATTTCAATGGATCTTAGCATCTTGGAGACATGGTGCAGCTTGCTTCTCTTCATGTTTCAATGGAGCCTATCTTGGAAAATGGTGGAGCATCCTTCTCTCCATGTTTCAATGGACCCTAGCTTAGACAAGTGGTGGACCTTTGCTTCTCTCTATGTTTCAATAGAGTTAGCTTGGACAAGTGGTGGAACTTGGAACCAAACCCCCATGTAAAACCTATCATGGTCATTCCAAGTGGTGAGAAAGAATACCCTTTAAGATATAGCCTTATAGGTTGGACAAGTGGTGGACCTTAACACCCAGATCTTCTTAATATAATGACATAGAGTGGAAAAGTGGTGAATCTTGACATCAAACCACTCATGCTACTAGTGATAATAGGTTGGACAAGTGGTGGACCTTGAATGTAAACCCCCATGTACGAAATATCATGGGTTTAAGATATTTCAATGGAGCCTAGCATTTTGGAGACATGGTGCAGCTTGCTTCTCTTCATGTTTCAATCAAACCTGGCTTGGACAAATGGTGGAGCATCCTTCTCTCCATGTTTCAATGGAGCCTAGCTTGGACAAGTGGTGGACCTTTGATTCTCTCTATGTTTCAATAGAGTTAGCTTGGACAAGTGGTGGACCTTGGAACCATACCCCTATGTAAAACCCATCATGTGCATTCCAAGTGGTGGTAAATAATACCATTTAAGATATAGCCTTATAGGTTGGACAAGTGGTGGACCTTAACACCCAGATCTTCTTAATATAATGACATAGAGTGGAAAAGTGGTGAATCTTGAGACCAAACCACTCATGCTACTAGGGATAATAGGTTGGACAAGTGGTGGACCTTGAATTTAAACCCCACATATACAAAATATCATGGGTTTAAGGTATTTCAATGGAGCCTAGCATCTCAAAGACATGGTGCATCTTGCTTCTCTTCATGTTTCAATGGAGCCTATTTTGGACAAATGGTGGAGCATCCTTCTCTCCATGTTTCAATGGACCCTAGATTGGACAAGTGGTGGACCTTTGCTTCTCTCTATGTTTCAATATAGTTAGCCTATATTAGACAATTAGTAGACCTCGAATCTCTCCATGTTGTCTAGAGCTGAGCTTGGACAAGTGGTGGACCTTACTTCTCCCTTCCCTTAGTTTACTAGCTTAAATGATCACTATGTATACTTGCTTAGATCTAGCTTGAACAAGTGGTGGAACTTGTATTCACACAAACTTAATCCATTACAAAAAAGTATATGTTAAAATAACATTTGGTTTTTTTTGTTTCAGGAAAGATGGCTCCAAAAAAACAGGTTGCAAGGGTTGCTGTCTCAGTTGACTATACTTGCAATGATCTTAGGAATGGTATTTGGACATACATGGTATAGAGGGTGCACAATTTCATAAGGTGCATCTATTTATTGCCAAAAAGGAGAATGACAGCTTGTTTGAAGATGTTGGACAAGTTGTGGAAGCATCTGTCTCTGTAGTTGATAGTCATCCAGAGGTGGAATGCATTGACATTCTAGTTCCAATGAATCTAGAATTTCAACTATCTCCAGGAGCATATGCATTGGAGCGCATGTCTAGAAACAAAGAAGAGACAATGTTTTCTCGAGGATGGAAGTTTGCAGAATCAAATCCAAATATCACAGCAGATCAACTTCAAAGCTCCATCATTGCCACACTACAACGAAAAAAGGTGAAAGCTTCACGACCACCATCCACAAAGAAGCAAGCAAAAGTGCAGAAAGTAGAAGCTAAGCGAACTAGTTCCATTTTGGATGTAGACAAGGCATCTTTGGCATCCTCATCAACAGAGGGTTCAATGTCAAAGATGAGAATTGTGGATCCAGATGTTTTAGAAGCTGAGGCCATGAAAGGACAAGAAAAAGATACAGGTGGAATGAATAAGTACATAAATTATTTTCCTTTCCAATATAGGGAATTTGATATCCCTATTCAAAATTGTTGGCTTGCTCCTGATCACTATAATGCACGTATTATGGATAAAAAACACGCTGAAAGTGTGTTATTTGGATTTTCACGGAGTACGACCAAGCCTGCAGCATGTGCATATTTGATGCCTGTTCGAAATGCAAAATCAAAGAAGGGGACTCCTTTGGCAGTAGAAGAGGTAGAGGAGCAAAAAATTAAAGATTATCATTATTGGATTCTTGATGGGCAGCATTCAATCTATGCTGCAAAAGTTTTGCTTCACAATGAACAAAACAACAAAGAGATCTTTGAAAGACTGATTAGCGTGTATAAATTTAGAAAGGCTCGCATTGTTGTGAATGCTCCTCCATTTGTTGCAACTGCTATATCTGCCATTGCAAATGAGGAGGCTCAGGCATTGTATGTCAAGCAACCTTACAGCCAAATATTGAGACATTTACGGAGTCAATGGATCTTCTCAGGACGACCACCAAAGGCAGCAAGTGGAATTGCAGAGGGACATGCATCTCGTGCCGGATGGGATGTAAGTTATTTTCTTTGTCTTTTTGATAGTGTTTAATTAACAAATCTTGCTCAATAGTTTAATTATTTCTCTATTTCTTTTTAGGCTTTTCTTCGATTGGCAAGAATGAGTGCAGCAGCAAGTTGGATTGCTAAACAGGCACACATGGTCACGTACTCTGATTTAGTTTATGATTGCTGGATAGAAATCATTGAAAATCTAGAAGAGGAGAATAAGAAACCCCCAACAACTGTATTTAGATACCTTTGTGGCCTTGAGGAATCAGAGGTAAAGACTATTCAAGAAGAGATTAGAGATGAGAAGATTTTACTGTCAAAGAGTGCAAAGGATGGTGATGCAACTGACATGTATGATCGAATCAAGCAGTTGAAGCAAGACAAATTGATTCAAGATGCACTTCTTGAAGGCTTCAACAATTTGAATGAGTCTTCACCATGTAAAGACTGGGAGGAGGTGGTCAAAATGTATAACATCAATGATGTTGTTTATAAAACAATTTTAATGCTATGCGAGGAATGGATCAGATCTAGTTTGACGCGTGGAACAAAGAAAATGGCTTTTCCAGATGGAGCAATAAAATACATGCAATGGGCAATTCACCTTCAAAAGGAGAAAACTGAGCCTAGAGATTTGCCATGGTCAATCTATGTGGTGAGCCTACAAATGGAAGGCAATCTCTACTTGATGCGCCACTTCAATAATAAAGTGCCTATTGGCTTATGTGTTTTAGATATGACAAAAAACGTTGGAGGCAATTTGAAGTGGAGTGAGGAGACATTTAACAATGCTTTGGATGGGATCTTGGCTATTGCTGGAGGGTCAACAGATCCTGGATTTGTCTTTCTTGCATTTGTGGATTTCACTAACTTCACAAAATTGCAATGTGCCTTTCACGCCATGGGAGATAATCTGAGCTACCATTGTTGTGGTGCATTGCATCACTTTCCATCAGCTCCTTGCAAAGGAGCAATTCAATTCCTAACAGTTATTGCCTTCTTGGGACAAGGCAATGCATTTGAAGACCTGAGAAGAAGATCAGAGGAACATCCCATGCCAATTGATTGTTCTCTTCTTCAAGTAGCAGATAACGATATGTCAGATTTGCAATATTTGGAGGCCAAAAAAAGAGCTTTGGTCAAGCACTACATTCGTACATATTGTTTTGAAGACCGCAAGCTTGTTGATGTTTTTGGTGATGGCTCCTTGGTTGCACAAGAAGGAATACAACAGAAAAAAGAAGTTATCTGCTTAATTGATAGTGTGGAGGAGGCAAAAAGCGTGGAGACCATGCTGCTAGACTTTGTTAAGTCTCATGAAGATATAGAAAAATGGGCTGGACTTCAACAATCCACTTCGCAATCAGGCGACATTGTGCCTGTTACAGAGGAGTGCTCTCCACAAAGAGAAGAAGAACAACAACAACACCATCCTCTGTCAATGGAGGACTTTTTGGAAATGGAGACACGTATGTTTTGAGTTTCTTGTGCATGTTAGTGTTTCTTGTTACTGATTTGATACTCTTAATGTTAGATTTTGCTTTATATAGTATTGATTGAGTTTGTATTTTTTATCTCAAGCATTCAAGGTTTGAATGTAAATAGTAAATTACTTGAGTTTTTGAATGGTGGATCTGTAGACTAAAACTAAACATTTAATACTCACAAAGACTTAATTACTTAAGAGCTTGAACTCAATAAGTTTTGGACCTTTTATCAATACCCCCTTGATATGATACATTAGATCGTAGCATGGTTAAATGGTGATGCTTCATAAATTGAACCTAGCTTAGACAGGTGCTGGAGCCTAAATTTAAACTAACCTTGCTAGAAGGGAGCTTATGTTTGGACTTTGAGAACTAGCATAAGTAATCAATTAGAGCATAGATTAGACATGTGGTGGTGGCCGGCCTTAGAGACCAAAATCTTAATGAGCTTGGAAAGGTATTTAAGTACTGCAATTTACTTAGTTTTAGTACTCATTAAATGCATAGCTTGACAAAAGGTGGACCTTACATGGATCCTAATTTCAAGAGGTGTGGTAGACCTTCAAAACAAGCTCATATAGCTTGGACATGTGGTAGACCTTGCATGAAGACTAGTTTAGACAAGTGTGGTACACCTTGTAACCAACACCCATTTGTTATATTAGCTTGGACAAGTGGTGGACCTTGCTTTTATGTTTCAATGGAGCATATTTTGGACAGGTGGTAGACCTTGTTTCTCTCCATGCTTCAATGGAGAGAAACTTTAGCTTGGACAAGTGGTGGACCTTGTTTTTATGTTTTAAAGGAGCATATTTCGGACAAGTGGTAGACATAGTTTCTCTCCATGGTTCAATGGAACCCACCTTAGACAAGTGAAGTACCTTGAAACCAAACCCCCATAATACAACCTACTAAATAGGTTGGAAAATTGGTGGGATATGAAACCATCCATGATAGAGCATAGTATAGGTGAAAACGTAGTGGTCCTTATATCAATTACCCATGCATAGCTTGGACAAGTGGTGGACCTTGATTCTCTCTATGTTTCAATGGATCCTATCTTGGACTAGAGATATATCTTACTTAGTTCCATGCTTCAATGGATTGTAGCTTGGATAAGGAGTGGAACTTCAAACAAAACTCCACAGCATAGCATATATTAACAATTCATGGGTTTTATAGAGATTGTCTTGCCTATTTTGGAGAGTTGGTACACCTTTATTCTCCATTCTTCAATGGATCTGAGGTTGGACAAGCGGAGCTGGAGAAGTGGTCAACCTTAAAATGAAACCTCCCATGCTACAACCCATCATAGATCGTATATGTAGTGGACCTTGAAACTCTTTTATGTCCCTAGCTTAGAGAAGCATTGCACTCTTGATTATCTCCATACATGAAGGCAAGGTTGGACAAGTGGTGGACCTTCAAACCAGAATCTCTATGCAATAATAGGCAAGTGGTGGAGCTTGTTTTCTCCATGTTCCAATGGAGCCTAGCTTAGACAAACAATGGAGCTTGCTTCTCTCCATGTTTCAATGGATCCTAGCTTAGAAAAGTGGTGGAGCTTTGCTTCTCTCCATGTTCCAATGGACCATAGCTTAGACAAGTGGTAGACCTTGAAAAACACCCCCCGTATACAACATATTATGGGGTTTTCATGTTTCAATGGCTCCTAGCTTGGACAAATGGTAGAGCTTGCTTCTCTTTATGTTTCAATGGATCCAATCTTAGCCAAGGGTGGACCTTGAAACAAGAATCCCCCCCCCCCATGTACAACGTATTATGGGTTTTGAAAGCACTGGGAGAAAATAATAGCTTTGATAAGTGGTGGACCTTGCTTCTCTCCATGCTTCAATGGAGCCGAGGTTGGACACATGTTGGAGAGAAGATGGTTGCCCATGAAATAAGACCATGCATGCTATAATCAATCATATGTTGTACACATGGTGGACCTTGCAATTGTTTTATATGCCTAACTTGGACAAGTGGAGGACCCTTGATTACCTCCAGATATCAACAACAAGCCAAGTTTGGACAAGTGTAGTACCACCAAACCAGAATCTATATGCTACAATAGAGTATAGGTAGGACACGCGATGAACCTTGATATCAAACCATCCATGCTACTAGAGATGATAGGTTTCACATGTGGTGGAACCTTGTATCAATGTTCTATGTGTAGTTTTTGACTAGTGATAGACCTTGAAACTAATCCCTCTAGGCTACAAGAAAAAAGAGATGGATGAGGAGGCTAGACTACTTTTGTTGCATCAATGCATCCCATGTTACCACATATACTATAGGGTTCTTGGATAAGTGTTGGATCTTGTGTCAATGCTCCATGTCTAGCTTGGACAAGTGGTGGACCTTGGTTCTCTCTATGCTTCAAATGGGCAATAGATTGGAGACACAGTGGCCTTTTTTTTCCAATGATTTTATTTTTTGGAAACCTTGGAGGCACCATGTAAGAGGCACTCTAAGTCTTCCATACAATGGACCTATTGGACTATAAAATAATGATATCTTTCTTTGATATTGTCATTATTTTATGCATAATATTTTCTTCTTTTTGCAGACACAAAGGAGTTAAGTGATATAAAAACTAGATGTATTTCACACTATGATTGGCATGAAGATCCTTTTGGGACACCAACTTTTCCTATTCCCAAAGATGTAATTTTCCATATTAACGGTGTGGATTTTGAAGTGCGACTTTCATGTATTGAAGGAGCTGGTTATGGGCTATTTGTGCATACTACCCTGGAAAGTGGTTTGACTATTCTAAACTATGGAGGGCATAAGTATAGATTTCAAGACTGGAAAAAGATATGCAAAATATTTCCAAGAGCTTATAAATATTCTCTTCTAGAGGATCCAAACATAGAAGAAGAGGAAGATCAATCATACATTATTGGTTGTGTAGAAGAAGGAAACGTGTCGGGCTATATAAATAGTTCTCACAGTACAAATGTCTGTCCCAACGTACGCTATACATTTGATCCAAATTTGCCACCTTGGCATAAATGCACCTCTTCACACATCAAGTCAGAAGAATATGGCCATGTATGCATTGAGACTATTTGTCAAGTTGAAGCAGGAGAAGAGTTGTTTGCTGACTATAACTTTACTTGACATTGTAAAGTATTGTACATGGATGGAAATCTCAAGTACATGCATCATTTTCATTTTTCATGGATGAAATCTCAAGTGAATATAACATTTGATTATTGTTTAGTTTATGCTCAACGAGAATCTAGAGTGCTCTTATGCTTTGTGTGTTGTCTAACATATTTGACTACCTTGGCCATAGAATCTTGATTCTACTCTAGATTTGTGATAAATCTTACCAAAATTTAATCAATGTCTAGGTTGGACAAGTGGTGGGGCTTCAAACATTACTGTCTTAAACAAGTGGAGTTATCTTACTTGAATAAGTGGTGGCCTTTGAATCCAAATCTAAGCCAAATCTCTAATTATTTTCTTGTAGTCTAGGTTGGACATTTGGTGGACCTTGTATCCATGTTTCCTCAACAAGGGTGGCTTTTAGTTTTCACTTTAAGTACTCATCTTTAATAAAGTGTAGGATGGAAAATGTTGAGTTAGTAGATTGTATTTTAGACAAGTGGTGTTTGGTGTACGAATGCTGAAAATGGTTGCAAGGATTCTAACAACGACTTTACCTTAAATAAATTTCTTACTAGGAGTTCTACATATAAATATGGTGAATAAAATTCTAGTGGTTTTGAGATACCATTTGTGTGTGTGTTTTCTTAGATTCACAAACTGGGATGGATAATGCTCCTATGGTTCAGTCAACAACTATAGAATCCATAGATTCTATGGTTTCTAAAGTGCCCAAGATGGATGATATTTCTATACTAGAGTCTAGTGTTGTGCAACTTGAGCAAGCTTCCAATAATGAGAACCAAGAAATCGATGCTTCAAAAATGCAACATACATCAAAAGAGACTGAAAAGTCCACTCACGAGCTATTGCCAATTGGTACTACGTCATGTAGCGTAGATGTTGAGAAATCCATGCTTACAATTATATTGGATTTAAATGGTCTATTGTTGAAACGTTCCCCTCAACCATCCTCACACCACAACTCAGTGCAAATGGATTCAAAAAGATATATTATACTCAGGCCAGGTTGCATCCAATTCTTGAAGACTATTTTACAAAGGTTTAATGTTGCAATTTGGTCGACAGCTACTAGGAATAATGTGTATCAAATCCTTTGCAGCACTAAACAACTTAGCTGAGGATACATTGCCTTTCTTTGCAATTTGGTCGCAAGATGTTTGCTACACCGCTCAAACTCAAAAATTGTTTAGACCCGACAATCCAAACGTTGAGGCAATGTTCAAGCCTCTAGCCAAAATTGCCATGGGGTTTGAATGTGATCCACAAAGAACAGTGCTTATTGATGACTCTCCTTACAAGGGATGTATTTCACCAGCAAACAATTGCATTTTTCCACCACAATTTGATGCTGAGAAGATGGTTGACAATATGCTCTTGGAGGAGCTACTGCCATACTTGATTCAGCTTGATGAGAGAAGGGATGTGCGTGATTTAATTGCTTCTAATCGTTATGGACAACCTATAGTGACAAATGATAGTGAATACAAACAAATCATGGAGTATTGGAAGCAGAAAAATGATGTTTGGTCAGCTAAGGTGTTCTTTACAAGAAGAATACCACCTGCAAAAGGTGACAGAGATGAAACTATCATTGAAGATGCAAGTGACACAAGCCACCGCAATGAAATGAGAAGAGCCCAAATACAAGAGATCTTGGCAAAGGAGCGTACACCCATTGAAAGCATGAAGGCGTCACAATTGACCACTTTAGCTAGGCAATTGGGTTGTAACACAAAAGGAGTTTTGAAGGCAACCACAGCAAAGGCTTATATAAATAAGGTGAAAGCTGAGAACAATCTTCTAAGGCTGGATAGAAAGCAACCCTAAGGTACTAGTGACATGTCATATATTCTTGATACACATGCTTGAACACTCATGTGCATGGTATCTAACAAATCTTTCTTTTTATTCCTTCTTGCAGGATCTTACAAAGGATACTACTAGATGGAGCTCAATCAATAGAGATTTTGATATTTTTGCTCAAAATAATGAAGCAGTCACCTACATTTTTTGTTTATCAATTTCTTGAGAGACTTTATTTTAGTTTGTAATCATCAAATGAAATGAAAAGTATCCTTCTTATTAAGATTGTTGATCTTTTTCTTGTTCAAACCTTTCAATTGTGATTTATAGTTTTGTTAGCATGAGATTGTGCTTTTTTAGTTTGAAAAAAACTGTCAAAGATCCAAGTCTTTTTGGCTTTACTTAAGTTATTAATTGTGAAAGATCCAAGTCTTTTTGCTTTACTTAAGTTATTGATTGCCTATGTAATAGTCCTTAAAACAATATCGGATGGCTTTCTTGCTCCCATGTCTCACATTGGTCTTTAGGTAAGACAAGTGGTGACCTTGAAAGTATGGTCTCATATCTCGATCAAGTGAAGAGACATGAAGCTTAAATATCACTACTATGTATCTAGTGTTAAACTCCATCGAGACAAAGACTAGATAGCCAAATTGCAGTCGAGTTTAAGTGAAAAATCCATTTGAGCTAAGGTAAAACTTATAGTGCCTCATTTTTCTAGGATTCTACCCCATCAAGGAAGTTAGAATCTAGCACAAACCAATTAAGACTCTTTTGGAGCCTAGATAGGACAATTCGTGGAACTTATGAAACTTATTATTGAGTTAGAGTCTAGTTTAGATAAGCAAAAGATCTTCAAACCAGCACTTGACTTTCTTACTATTCAATATTCAAAGTCCCTTGAGGCTAACAAATTACATACCCACTTGTAACCTAACTAATGAGTAATTATATAGATCTAAGCAAGTATATATAATGAGTCTTCAAACTAATAATCCAAGGGAAGAGAGTAGCAAGGTCCACTACTTGTCCAAGCTCAGCTCTAGACAACATAGAAAGATGCTAGTTCTACTAATTGTCTAATTATAGGCATGGAGAAATGATAGAAGGTTGACCACTTGTCCAACCTATCATCTCTAGTAAGATGGGAGGTTTGGCCTTAAGATTCACCATGTAACCAACCTATACATCATTGTATTATGAAGAGTAAAAAAGCAAAGCTCCACCACTTGTCCAAGCTAGTTCTAAAATCCACATGGAGATAAGCAAGCTCCACCATTTGTCGAATCTCTCTTCCATTAAAACATGAAAAAACTCATCTATGTTGTACAGGGGGACTTTTTTCCAAGGTCCACCACTTGTCCAAGCTAGGATCCCTAGTAGCACGAGTGGTTTGGTCTCAAGATACACCACTTGTACACTCTATGTCATTATATTAAGAAGAACTATGTATTAAGGTCCACCACTTGTCCAACCTATAAGGTTATATCTTAAATGGTATCCTTTCTCACCACTTGAAATGCCCATGATATGTTTTACACGGGGGTTTCATTCCAAGGTCCACCACTTGTCCAAGCTAACTCTATTCAAACATAGAGAGAAGCAAAGGTCCACCACTTGTCCAAGCTAACTCTATTCAAACATAGAGAGAAGCAAAGGTTCACCACTTGTCAAAGCTAGGCTCCGTTGAAGTATGGAGAGAAGTAACCTCCATCATTTTTCCAAGATAGGTGCCATTCAAACATGGAAAGAATCAAGATCTACCATGTCTCCGAGATTTCTAGGCTCCATTGAAACACCCTAAAACCATGATATTTGTACATGGGGTGTTTACATTCAAGGTCTACCACTTCTCTAACGTATTATACCTAGTAGCATGAGTGATTTGGTCTTAAGATTCACCACTTATCCACTCTATGTCATTATATTAAGATAACTGGGTGTTAAGGTCCACCACTTGTCCAACCTATAAGGGTATATCTTAAATGGTATCCTTCACCACCATGTCAAGGTCCATCACCACTTTTCCAACCTATAAGGTTATATCTTGAATGATATTTTTCCTCATCACTTGTAATGTCCATGCTATGTTTTACAAGGGGTTTTGTTCCAAGACCCACCACTTGTCCAAGCTAACTCCATTAAAACATAGAGAGAAGCAAAGGTCCACCACTTGTGCCAAGATAGGCTCCATTGAAACATGGAGAGAAGGATGATCCACCATTTCTCCAAGATAGGTTCCATTGAAACATTGAGAGAAGCAATCTCCACCATGTCTCCAAGCTAGGCTCCATTGAAATACCCTAAACCCATAATTTTGTACATGAGGGGTTTACATTCAAGGTCCACCACTTGTCCAACCTATTATCCCTAGTAGCAAGAGTGGTTTGGTCTCAAGATTCACCACTTGTACACTCTATGTCATTATATTAAGAAGAAATATGTGTTAAAGTCCACCACTTGTCCAGCCTATAAGGTTATATTTTAAATAGTATCCTTTCTCACCACTTGAAATGCCCATGATATGTTTTACATGGGGGTTTCATTCCAAGGTCCACCACTTGTCCAAGCTAACTCTATTAAAACATATAGAGAAAGAAAGGTCCACCACTTGTCCAAGCTAGGCTCATTGAAACATGGAGAGAAGGAACCTCCACTGTTTCTCCTAGATAGGCTCCATTGAAACATGGAGAGAAATAAGCTCCACCATGTCTCCAAGTTGCTAGGCTCCATTGAAATACCCAATACCCATAATTTTTGTACATGGGGGGTTTACATTCAAGGTTCACCACTTGTCCAACCTATTATCCCTAGTAGGTTTGGTCTCATGATTCACCACTTGTCCACTCTATGTCATTATATTAAGAGGAATTAGGTGTTAAGGTCCACCACTTGTCCAACCTATAATGTTATAGCTTGAATGGTATTTTTCTCACCACTTGTAATGCCCATGACATGATTTACATGGGGGTTTTGTTCCAAGGTACACCACTTGTCCAAGATAAATCTATTGAAACATAGAGAGAAACAAAGGTCCACCACTTTTCCAAGCTAGGCTGCATTGAAACATGGACCTTAATACCAAATTATTTCTAGTAGCATGAGTGATATTTTGTACATGGGGCGTTTACATTCAAGGTCCACCACTTGTCCAACCTATTTCCCTAGTAGGTTTGGTCCCAATTTCACCACTTATCCACTCTATGTCATTATATTAAGAATAATTGGGTGTTAAGGTCCACCACTTGTCCAACCTATAAGGTTATATATTGAATGGTATTTTTTCTCACCACTTGTAATGCCCATGATATGTTTTACATGGGGTTTTTGTTCCAAGGTCCACCACTTTTCCAAGATAACTCTATTCAAACATAGAGAGAAACAAAGGTCCACCACTTGTCCAAGCTAGGCTCCATTGAAACATGGAGAGAATGATGCTGCACCATTTATCCAAGATAGGCTGCATTGAAACATGGAGAGAAGCAAGCTTTACCATGTTTCCAAGCTAGGCTCCATTGAAACACTCTAGGGGGTTTTATTTCAAGGCCCACCACTTGTTTAACCTATTATCCCTAGTAGCATGAGTGGTTTGGTTTCAAGATTCACCACTTGTACACTCTATGTCATTATATTGTGTTAAGGTCCACCACTTGTCCAACCTATAAGGTTATATCTTAAATGGTATCCTTTCTCGCCACTTGAAATGCCCATGATATGTTTTACATGGGAGTTTCATTCCAAGATCCACCACTTGTCCAAGCTAACCATATTCAAACATAGAGAGAAACAAAGGTCCACGACTTGTCCAAGCTAGGCTCCATTGAAACATGGAGAGAAGGAACCTCCACCATTTCTCCTAGATAGGCTCCATTAAAACATGGAGAGAAGTAAGTTCCACCATGTCTCCAAGATGCTAGGCTCCATTGAAATACGCAAAAACCCATGATATTTTGTACATGGGTGATTTACATTCAAGGTCAACCATTTCTCCAACCTATTATCCCTAGTAGGTTTGGTCTCACAATTCACCACTTTTCCACTATATGTCATTATAATAAGAGGAATTGGGTGCTAAGGTCCACCACTTGTCCAGCCTATAAGGTTATACCTTGAATGGTATTTTTTCTCACCACTTGTAATGCCCATGACATGCTTTACATGGGGGTTTTTTCCAAGGTTCACCACTTGTCCAAGAAAATTCTATTGAAACATAGAGAGAAACAAAGGTCCACCACTTTTCCAAGCTAGGCTCCATTGAAACATGGACCTTAATACCAAATTATTCCTAGTAGCATGAGTAATATTTTGTACATGGGGGTTTGCATTCAAGGTCCACCACTTGTCCAACGTACTTTTCCTAGTAGGTTTGGTCGCAAGATTCACCACTTGTCCACTCTATGTCATTATATTAATAATAATTGGGTGTTAAGGTCCACCACTTTTCCAACCTATAAGGTTATATATTGAATGGTATTTTTTCTCACCACTTGTAATGTCCATGATATGTTTTACATGGGGATTTTGTTCCAAGGTCCACCACTTGTCCAAGCTAAATCTGTTCAAACATAGAGAGAAACAAACGTGCACCACTTGTCCAAGGTAGGCTCCATTGAAACATGGAGAGAATGATGCTCCACCATTTATCCAAGATAGACTCCATTGAAACATGGAGAGAAGTAAGCTCCACCATGTTTCCAAGATGCTAGAGTCCATTGAAATACCCAAAACCCCTGATACTTTGTACATGGGGGGTTTACATTCAAGGTCCACCACTTGTCCAACCTATTATCCCTAGTAGCATGATGAGTGGTTCTTGTCTCTGGATTCACCACTTGTCCACTCTATATCATTATATTAAGAAAAATTGGGTTTCCATATCTAAATGGATCTTTGCTTGGATAAGTGGTAGACCTTGAGACCTAAATACCCATTCTACACTAGAGCATTGGTTAAGCCTTATACACTTCAAGCATACCTTTAACAACAAGTAGTAGTTATTAGTTGACTTAAGTCTAGTTGAACTCCATGGTATTGAGACTAAGAGAGAGTGTAGCATAAAAAAGAGTCAGGATTTTAATTTGACTTTCTTTCTATTAATGAGTAGATCATAGATGGATTTTGGTATCTAATAAAACCTTAGGGTAGACAATGTAAAACTCATGTCTATTGTTGTGTTTGCATTAAGTGTTCTTGTTCTTTAATTTCAGAACCATTACAGAAAAATGGATTGGCTATATGCTGGCATAAATTGAAGAAAACTATTGAATTACCCATCCAACCTCCTCCAAGACCTTGTCCAAGGAATGAATCACCTCCTTATCACCTACCACTTGCTTTCAAGGACATCAAAAGAGTACTTATCTTGGATCTAGAGGGTTACTTCTCAAGACAGTTGAAATGAAACATGGAGATTCTATGCCATCTTGGGCTCAACACATGCGACTTGTGGAGGACAAAGATGAAGTTTATCATGTGGTGCGACCAGACGCACAAAGTTTTTTGGATTTTTGTGCTGAATACTTTGAGCTATGGATATGGAGTTGCTATAACTTAACAAGGGTGCAACGCATCACACAAAAGTGTTTTCCTGAGCAGTATACCAAGTTCAAGGTGTTTATGAGTAACAAAAATTGCCAAAATCCAAATATCATGTTAGGATTTACAAGGGTTTATCACAAAAATCTGAGTGATATTTGGAAGATATTTGAGGATTTGGATGCAAACAATACCTTAATTTTTGATGACACTCCATATAGGGTGATGTGGAACATGCCAGGGACATATCTTATATTTCCAAAGATGTGGAGGCAAACTTCCGAGCAACTTCAAAACTTCTTGCAGAGAACCATAATTCCATGGTTGGTAGGATGGTTGTATGCAAGAGATAAGAGAGTCTATACATACAACACAATTGTAAATCAGTATAGTGATTCTGAGACAAATTATGTCCTTGGTGTGTACTTGTCAACACGAAAGCATTGAATAAATATGGCTATAAGATGCTTTTTTTATTCTAGTGTGTATCTTTCAACATTTGTATAATTTGATATAGTCTTTTTTTTTTTTAAAGGTGTGTCAATTTTATGAACACTTGAATGGAGTGCACCCTACTCTAAGGGGACTTCAATGTACTATTGGAGTGCATCCTATTGTAAGGGGACTCTGATGTATTGCTAGAGTGCACCCAAATTTTTGGGGACTCATTTTTTATTTGATTGGGGCCTATGTTGGGTCATATAGTAAAAGAAATTCATTTTTTGTCAATTCATATCGAGGTTGCATTTATTTGGAACTATGAAAGAATTGATGTTTGATGTCAAAATAAAACTTGTAAGTGTGGATCAGAGAATTCATGGACTTTAAATATGTGAGAGGGATCTTTTTCTTGGGCACAAATGTTTGCTTCAAGAATTTTGTCATTACATACTTTATGTGAAAGAGTTTTAGAACCTAAAAGACTTTGAAAACAAAACTATGGAATCTAAGTGCATGTATTCTTGAATGGCTTGAAAGTTGATGTATACATGCATGTCGCCTTGATGAAGATTTAGATCTGACAAGATGGAAAGATATAATTCTTGGACGTTACCTTTGTCAATTTGGTAATAACATATTTAACTTTCTTTTAATATGGGTGGAAAATATATTATTATGTGCATTTGGAACCTAATTGCTTGACCTTCAAACCAAGATTCCTATGTTATTTTTTCATATACTTTTTTGTACTGAATTAAGATTGTGGATGCAAGGTCCACCACTTGTTCAAGCTAGATCTAAGAAAGTATATATACTGAGTCTTCAAACTAGTAAACCAAGGGAAGAGAGAAGCAGGGTCCATCACTTGTCCAAGCTCATCTCTAGACAACATAGAGAGATGTTATGTCTACTAATTGTCCAATATAGTCATGGAGAAATGATAGAAGGTTGATCCACTTGTCCAACCTATCATCTCTAGTAAAATGGGAGGTTTGGCCTTAAGATTCACCATGTAACCAACATATACTTCATTGTATTATGAAGAGTAGAAAAGAAAAGCTCCACCACTTGTCTAAGGTAGTTCCAAAATCAACATGGAGAGAAGAAAGCTTCACCATTTGTCCAAGATAGGTTCCATTAAAACATGGAAAACCTCATATATGTTGTACATGGAAGCTTTTTTCCAAGGTCCACCACTTGTCCAAGCTAGGATCCATTAAAACATGGATAGAAACAAGGCTCCACAACTCGTCCAACCTTTATAGCTGCGAAGTGTACCGGTTGTCTAAACTAGGCATGGGAAAATAATAGAAGGTCCACCACTTATCCAATATATTATCTCTAATAGCATGGGAGGTTTGGTCTCAAGATTTAGGAATTGGCTGACCTGTATTTCATTGTATTATGATGAATTTGGTTTTAAAGTCAACTACTTATCCAAGCTATAAGTTTATATCTTGAATGGTATTCCTTCCCATCACTTAGAAAACCAATGATATGTTGTACATGGGAGGGTTTGTTACAAGGTCCACCACTTGTCCAAGCTAGTTTCATTGAAACATGGATGAAGACAAGCTCCACCATTTGTTAAAGCTAGACTCCATTGAAATCTAGAAAATCCATTCTATGTTGTACATGGGGTTTTTGTTTTAAGGTCCAACACTTGTCCAAGCTAAGATCCATTGAAACATGGAGTAGAGAAACACTCCACCACTTGTCCAAGCTAGGCAACATTGATAGTAGTTGGTTTATTTTGAAGATCCACCACGTGTCTAAGCTAACTCTATTGAAACATAGAGAGAAGCAAAGGTCCACCAACTGTTCAAGCTAGGCTCCATTGAAACATGGACAGAAGCAAGCTCCACCATTTCTCCAAGATAGACTCCATTGAAACATGGAGAGAATCAAAGGTCCACCATTTCTCCAAGCCAAGATCTAGTTGTCCAACCTATAAGGTTATATCTTAAATGGTAATCTTTCTAATCACTTGGAATACCCATGATATGTTTTACATGGGGGTTTTGTTCCAAGATCACCACTTGTCCAAGCTAACTCTATTGAAACATAGAGAGAAGCAAAGGTCCACCACTTGTCCAAGCTAGTCTCCATTGAAACAAGGAGAGAAGCAAGCTCCATCATTTCTCCAAGATAGGCTAGCATGGATAAGTGCACCTTGAAACCAACCTTCCTATGAGGCAATAGAGCATATGCTACATATTTTATGTATGCCCCATGCCTCAAATTAAGAAGTTATAGATTAGAAGTGGACCTTGCTTAAATGTCACATGCAATAAATTAAGGAAAAATAGCCAAGTGGATTGTATTCCTCAATGGATCCTTGCTTTCACAAGTTGTGAACCTTGAGTCACTTTTACATTAACTTGGACAAGTGGTGGACCTAGAAACCAAGCTCTCCATGTTGAGATAAGTTGTAGGTAGGACAGTAGAACATAGACAACAATAATGGATGCAATATACTCCTCTCCTAATAATCCAATTGATTGAAACCATGATATTTTAGTTGTTTTCATTGTGTATTGTATGTGCATAAAGTGGAATGAGACCTTAAGAAAACTCAAATTTTTGACAAAATCTCTATATTTTATACATGATATATTGAAAGTTGTCCAACCTGGGAATTGGGATTTTCCCACTTTACCTAATATGGTCTTGTAGTCGCCACTCCTTCTCTACTACAAACTCTTTCAGTTGCTCGTGATTTTCAAGACTCTGTTGGACTGACCACCATGTCATCCATACTTTGCTCATATTTGGCTCCTTTTGATCAAGGTTACGAATTGTGAACATAATGGGCATCATTACATGGTATGCATCTATTACACTCCTCCACCAAGCAGCCTTATTTATGTTGCCACATAGACATGTAGTTTTCTTTTTACTTTTTCTTTGTGCTCAAGCCGCCATTCATCAAAGTCCACGCAATTGAAGGTGTCAATCACAAGGCACTTATTATGGAGAAGTGATTGCAATGTAAAAAAATGTGTACAAAACTGAATTTCAACAAGAAGTCTCAACATCACTGACATGCACATTCTGTACAAATCGAGCACTCTTTGTCATTTCAAGAAACATTTCACAACCTGACGTGCTGTGTCAATTATTTTGGGAAACCATGTGGTTTCTTCACTAGTGTACCAATCCTTCAGCAACAAGTTTAAGCTGTGCGTATTACAATCATTGGCAAAAATGTGTGGAAAGCACTTCTTTATTAATTTACTAGCATTTTTAAATTCTTTGCCCTATCCATGACTACTTGAATAACATGTTCAAAACCAATTTCTTTAATTACATTAATCAAGACCTCAAAAATATATTTTCCACTTTTAATTGCACCAGAACTATCAATCGCCTTTATGAACGTCTCTCCCCTTGGCCAAACCAACATTACATTGATCAGCGGTCTTCTTTGAAGATTTGACCAACCATCACTCACAATTGTGCATCCTAAAAGCGAAATATTCCCAAGTATTATTTTGCCAACACACTCTTTGAGTTCAATGTAACACTTGTCCAAGAGAATTTTGTATTGTGTGATAAGAAAGAGCTCAAAATCTTGGGCCAAAATCATCGATTTTCTTCCAAGCGGCCTTCCAATGATTGTTGTCTACCATGACTAGAGCACTTTTAGTGAAGAGCATTTCTTTGGCAAGTACAGTTCTTGCTTTTTCTAGAGACTCCATCCGAAAGGTTTGATGCAATGATTTTTTATGCATTTGACCAAGTCCACCTTCATTGTGACGCTTAAAAGGAACGTTTCTTGACATTTCCTCTCCATGTGCAGGCTGTTCTCCAAGGTTAGTTGGTGTCACCACATGATCATTAGAGTTAATATTTGGCTCTTACTACTCTTGACTTGCATCCATAATAGTGCTATATATTTGCTATCTCTTGCCACCATTTTTGGAAAGCTCTTCTCTCAAACACTTTGCAATTGGAGGTGCCTGAGGATTTCACATTTCTTACAAATCTTTTTAACGCTACCCAAAAAATGGTCCCTAATGCATGGTGCACTGCCTAATTTTGTTGTGAAGAAAAATTTACATTGCCACTCCATATAGCAACCCCATATGTTGTTAGCATAATCTCACTCTTTGTCAGGAGCTTTTTTATTCTTTGGCTTCTTCGCACCACTTGTGCTGACATTTTGCTCCATTTCTTTTAAATTAAAACTGAAGAAAATAGAACTAGATGTTTAGTTTTTAAAACACTTTTCTTCTTTTCAATATATATTAGAAAACCATTCACTAGGAAAGTAATCAAATCTGCACGATATGAGATTTTCAATGAACACTAGTCAATCCACATATCAATCACTTATGTTGTGAGCAACATACACATTGCAATGCACTCTCTGCACGGAATTTTAAGTACATCAATTCTATGAATTTCTCAATGTAATCATTATTATGATGATTATTTATACTTCCTCTTTGATTTGCAAACAATAAGAAACATCTAATTTCAAATGCTACAAAGAATAATCAACTTCCACACTGAATAATGTCAGTTGTTTGCAAAAAAACACATGAAAGCAATCAAATCTATGATTGGTCATGTCATACAGTAATAATCTTTCAGAATACATAATGAAATCTCTATATTGGGCAATGCATGAAATAATGCAAAGAAGTCTTCAATATAATCACACAATTGAGGACTACTTGTACCTAGTCAAGGATTGTAGTCCCCCCCCTTATGCAGCCAATTCAATATATAAAATCTATTTTCACATAATAAGGATTATAGCTCTTATATTGTGCAGTGACAATGTATATCAACTCAAATCTATGATGGTGAAAAATGCAAGACTTCAAGGATCTTATATGCCTAGTACACTAGTACATGACATCCAACCCTTGACTATCGACTCGTCATTTACATATGCTCATCTTCTAAAACCAATTACAGCCCTCATTTGGACCAATGTCTTTGTTTCAATGAGCATGACTCTTCCAATTTTTATTTGTTTTGGTTTCGTATATTTATGTTCGGTAAAGGAATTAAATGTTTTTAGAAGTGGTTATTGAATTAAGAATCACGTTTAGCCCAAAAAAAGGACCTGTGACTCTATAAGCTTAGGTCAATTCACAAGGAGATGACAATACCCGGCACCCAAATACACTCCCCAAGGATTTTCCTAGTCAAAGCACCACAGTAAGCAAGTTGTTTACTTTATACAATTACACCCATCGGGGTTTTTTTATTTTCTCGGCAGGCTCTCTAGGTAAAAGGAATTTCCTGACAGGCCCGTCGAGAAAATAAAAACCTTGGTGAAACTCGTAGAGAATATTCTTTTACTTGGTGGGCTTACCGGCTCTATGGGTTTTTGCAGGTCATCATCAAAGTCACATTAACAATACACGTGATCACGTGTTTTTTTGTGTAATTACTAGAGTTATTAACGTATTCACACAATCATGATCAGGTCAATGAAATCCTTAGAGAGAGACAAAATTTTCCTATGGAGAATAATTTTTGGTCTCATCCCAGCTGGTGAAAAAGCCAAAGCAGGAGGTCTTTGTGATGGTGCTTGTATTAGATCCAATCACCCAATTGAGTCCCACATGCAACTGTTATGGGGATGTCCAAAAATCAAAGTTTTCACGGGCATGGTTTACAAGAGAGTATTCACTTATGCATTAGGAGAAATTTGGGCCCTATAAGGAGGTTTGAATTTGCCTCTCTTGTCCAAAGTGGGCAACCCGATGAATTACATAAACACTTTTTCAAACTCCTATCAACCAAAGTATCATTAAAAATATCTTAGAAAGTAGGTTCTAAATCCCCAAACTTCGTCAAATTTGGAGTTGATTTGTAGAAGTTATGGCCTCTCCATTGAAGCTCAAATGTGGGGAGAGATTCTATTTATAAGACGGATTTCTCACATCAAAAAATGGAATCTTTTAGAATATAAGGAATCTAATGGCATATTATATATGAATGGATAGATCTCGATGAGGAAATTCTAAATAGAAAAGATCTGACAAATTTTGAATTCATTTGTAAAACTTTTACCATGCGCCCATTTTGGACAAGAGGGAGAAAGTCAAAGTCCTTATAGAGCCCATTTGAGAGTCCAAAAGTTCCCTAATGAGGGAACCCAGTTCTTTAGATGTGACCTTGCTATGGGTTCAAGATGCAATTGACAATTTCTACCTTCTTAGTGACATATACATAGTAAGAGTTTTTGTTTTAAGAGCAATGTGGCACTCCGAGAATGCGTTACTTTTTCAGAAGAAAGAAGATCCTCTTTATACAAATGTGATTCTGGATGTATGTTGGTGGAAGCTCCAATGTAATAGGAAAAAGAAAAATCAAGCGTTGTAAGTAAGGTGCGTTGGGGATGTTCGCACTCAAGCAATTTCACAACAACACATAGAATATTTATGGACACTATTTTAAAAGACATGGCTCTTTTACTTATTTGCATTATTGTATGGGCTGTGAAGTCAATTGATTCTAGCATCATGGGCTGCAGTCCAGATTCTTGGACATTTCTCTCTGGACTACCCTTAAATTTCTCAACCTCTAAAGCTTCACATGGAGCTTATGATTTTTGACATGATCCACCACACCTTTTCACTCCTCTACGCAATCCAACCTATCCCCAGTTTGATGAAATAGGTAGACCCTTGCTTTGTCCCCCCGGGACGTGCACACAGAAGATTCACCAATTTAGGTAGTCTAAAAATGCTCATCTTACTGTAGATTTTTTGATCTAGGAAACACCAATTAATCTACAGATTTGTCAATTTAGGTAGCACGAGTGAAAATTCATCAATTTAGGCAGTACACCAACAAACCAAAGATTCATTATTTCAAACAATATTAAGTGAAAACTTGCAAGTTTAGGTAGCACAAGTAAAGATTCACCGGTTTAGGCAACATGTCTCATTGGTGTCGATTCAACAATCTAGGAAACACCAATCACAAAATCATGCTGCATTGCATGGCCACCACTATCTTTAGCATGATATTGTAAACTCGAGTATGTAATGGAAGTGATTTTTGTTTTGAAATTAGGCTTGGATTTGGATTCGGTTTAGGATGATTGATTGCCAACACCATGTATGAAATGCATGTGGGTGTGCCAATGTGTATGTGTGTGTGCGTGTGTGTGTGTGTGTGTGTGTGTGTGTGTGCGTGTGTGTGTGTGTGTGTGTGTGTGTGAGAGAGAGAGAGAGAGAGAGAGAGAGAGAGAGATTTTATTATCATCCTTGGAGGTCAAATATGAACTATGGGACCAAAGTTACATGTGATGTAGTATGTGTATGGAAAAAGAGTGACTCTTGATGCTCCAAAATTGTGGTGATGAGAGTCGCAATGGAGAGCCCACATTGTGGCTAGGAGAAAAAAGTGTGTAAGTCTAATTCATGGCTAAAAATGTGAGAGGAGCAAGTTTGGATGTGACCAAAAGCTGAGCACTCTAGTAGTGTGTGGTACTCAGACTCTCAAACTTGCAATGAGCATAATGTGCACAATCAATTTGACTCTTCTCCATTGCCCAACATCTTGTCTTGCATCAAAGGAAATGGGAGATGAGTCGAATGGCTGTGATAGTGCATATCACCGACAAGGGGATAGGCTCAAGCATGTAAGTGTGAGTATGGTTTCCTATTTCAGCGAAGAACATGGTTTTGTAGTTGGAGGCAATATGGGTGGTGTAATGTATGAAGCGTGGCCCACCAAATTTCTCCCAAGACGCAATACATTGGCGTTGTAGAAAAGCTTCATGCACTTGGGAGTCAATTGAGATACTCACGTCCCACTCTTCAACTCCATAAAGAAGAACCAGTGTCACCAATGCATCAAAAAGGTACTTCTTGAGAACACAACACTTGATGTTTCCCGCATTACAAATGTTCTCAAATTCATAATATAATCTCTTTACCGCTTCCAAAAGATGCATAGCACATTCATGCCACTTGTGATTGGACGGAACCTCAAGACCAAGGTACTTAAATCTCTCAACAACTTCAAGTGTCTCATTGTTGTACACAATGCATGGCTTCTCCTTATGATTGGTTTTCACAAGCATAACCTTTGTTTTGGATCCATTCACAATTACACTACTATGCAAGAAAAAGTTATGAAGGACAACCATAAGCTTTTCTACATCTTCTAAAGTGTGTGCTAGAAGCACTACATCATCCGCATACAACAAAAGCATGATTACCGTAATGCAAATAGTGACCTCTTCAATGCCTTCTTCTTGCATAAAGTCAAGTATCATTTGTTCCAATTGATGGATGCATAGACCAAAGAGAGTTGGTGACAATGGACATCCTTGTTTAACCCCAGTAGTGCTCACAAAAAATTTTGAAATTTCTCTTTCCATGCGCAATTGACAAATCACCTTCTCATAGATTCGAGAAACCGCAAGCATAAACTCACTTGGCACTTGGAGTTCTTCCATCCTTCTCCACAAATTGTTACTTGGAATCATATCAAAGGATTTATTAAAGTTCACCAAAAAAAAAACAATCGCTTACATTTCAACCGACTTTCCTCCATGAGAACAGGAAGATTGACAAGATGATCAATGGTGCTATGGAATCGGCAAAAACCCGCTTGTTCTTTTGCACGCTTGTCATTCTCTTCAACCCAATCACTCAATTTCATCTCCATTATGCACCCAAACAACTTTTCCATAAGAGACCCAATCATTATATTCCGGTAGTGGTTTACAATCTTTACATCCCCTCCTTTATGCAAAGGCTTGACCCTATTAGTACTTCAATCATAAGGCATATCATGTTGAAGTGCAAGGTTGAACACATCACACATCCAGTTATGGGTAAAATATCCCATCCATTTGATCATCTACAGCTTGATACCTTGAAGATCTCTCACTTTGGGAGTGGCCAACTTTTCAAGCCCACCCCATACATCCTCAAGAGTAAAAAAAGAGGACATACATATTTTTAAACCATAAAATGGTATTTTTTCAGCATTTTCTTGCTCATATAATTGCCTACAATGTGTGTACATATCCACAAGACTCAAGTTACCAAAATTCTCAACCCACTTGCCCCTCAAGTTTCTCTAAAATCTTCCACATGCATGTGCCTTTTCTTGGACTTGAAAAAGTCGTTGCTTTACTTTCCATCTTCTTCTCTTCTTTTGAATCAATGCCTTGTACGTATGCAAATGACTTTGATAGTTGTCTTTGTCCATAGTTGCGTTAAGATTTATCAAAGACTTTTGAGCATCTTGACATTCTTTATCAAACCACCTTTTGTGTGATCTATCTTTGTTGATACCATGGAGATGCTTTATGGAAAAGCATTCTTCGGCACAAGAACAAATAACTTTCTTGAAAGCTTCCCATTTAGTTTCCAATGGTGTGTCATATTGAAGCTTTGTCATCCATAACATACATTGGAGTCCGTTTCAAATCCATACATAGTGATGATTTCTCTTCCCTTTGTATGAGATTATCATGCTTAGTTTCTTCTTTACATGAAAGGCAATACATAGGGTCCGGATGGTTGGACTCCGGGGTCCATTGACCAAACATAAACTCTTTATGCGATACATGATGGCTTTGGAGAGTAGCATGTAGTCAATCACACTATTCCCATTATGTTTCCTACATGTAAATCCATTGGTTCCACTCCACAAAGACACACCATGGGCAATGAGCATACATGTGCTATTACACATGTGTAGAAGTAACTTTCTATAGTGATCCGGCTCTTTCTCATCCATTGAAGTACGATCATACAAGTGAACTTCCTCCAACTCCCTTGAAATGTATGGAATATCAAATTGTTGAGTATCATGTTGCAATGTTTTTGTGCAAGCATGCATATCCCTAGATACAATAGCATCACCTTCTCCTTTGAAATAAGAAATGTCCTCTTCTAAATCAAGAAATGATTGATCTCTATCCATGCAAGAATAAAAGGAAAAATCATGATGAGGAATGTAGCAACCGGCTACAAAAATGGGTGCTCTTTTTGGTGTCATAATTTTCAGCCATACATAATGTTTATACTTGTCATTTTTCACAATTGATACAAAATATTCCAATCCTTTCTTAACTATACATGCTACCCTTCCTTTCCCTCTTCCTTGATTGAGATTCTTTGACCGCATCAATAAATGTACATTGTAATCATCCAAGCCGTTAATCCTTTGTGTATCATGCTCCTAAGTTTCAATAAGAAGTACAACATCGGCTTTGCTTGTTAGTTCATCAATGCCAACTCCCACATTCCATGGGTATCCATTACAATTTCAAAAGCATATTTTCAATTGTAACTCGGTCTCATAGGTCACGTATCCCTATTTGCTCGAGGGACTTGCCTCCTCCTTAGGCACATTTTCTTTGTGAGAGATCTACTTGTTTTTCTTATTCTTTTCCTTATATGTCTTGCGATGCATATTTTGTTGCTTAATAGTGCGATATTCACATACACAACATTTTGTATCCCTCAAATAGATCCAGCTATTATCAAGAATAATCTTTTGTCTGGTCTCATATGGCATGGTGCACACAATTGGTTGTTCTTCCGAACGAGAAGCTCCTTGCTTACCCACTCTATGTGCTCCATAGACCATAACTCTAGACATGCCAAAGTGGGTTTTGAAGAAATCTTCGATAACAATGGCAAGGGAAGGATGCATCTCTAACTTCTCTTCAGGAATTCCACAAATAACAATGTTCTTGGATCCACATTCTCAACATTCTTTGTTTGGACAATAGCTTGTATGAATGAGGAATTAGGAACCACGTTGTTACCACATACATCAGTCCAAGACTTGTTTGTAAATACATTTTTTATTTTTCATACATCCCGGGTCATGGTGTTAAATCTCTCCTCTTTCAATACATGGTCATGCTCTACTTTGCTCATGTGCTTCTTCAAATCAATTTTAGTCCACAAGAGAGTGTTTATATTACGTGACTTCCTCTTCAAGCTGCATCAAATGTGTTCTTTGCATCTTAAGTGTCCTCTTGAGATTCTCATTCTCAACCACAAGTACCCTTAGTGTGCCATTCTCCATTGCAAGTGCTTGTAAGTCTTCGCCTGGTTTATTTACGGTCTCTTGCAACTATACCAAGTATGCCATGATCATGGTTTTCGATATCGTTGGTTGGGTAGTTCTGTTGCTATCTCCAAACTTAGAGAATTTTGGATCATTTTCCACAATGGTTGTGGACTTTTTTGAAGAAGAAGAACCCTTGTGAGTGCGGAAAGACATTGTATGTAATATAAGAGATGAGAGTCAACTTTCCTGAACCTGTTCACTTCAAAATTGGTGCTACAAAAACCTCTTTACATCAATGTGTAGAGGGCTACAGATCATCCAAATCAAATTTTGGATGAAGAAGTTATGATCAAAAGAGCAAATTGTTGTCTACTAGGTCAAAAAATGACTGCATGAGAGAGAGAGAGAGAGAGAGAGAGAGAGAGAGAGAGAGAGAGAGAGAGAGAGAGAGAGAGAGAGAGAGAGAGAGAGAGGGCTGAAATGTTATTTTCTTCAAAAGGCCAAAGTGATTTGTGAGTCCAAATTGGTGAATCAGATACAATGTCTGAGTTAAGAAACTACTAAATGTATGAAATGGTTTGAGTGCATGTGGGTGTGCCGATATGTGTATGTGTGTGTGTGCGCGCGTGCACTGTCGTGTTGTGACACGTACATAGTGGGAATGAATGCTACAAGATCTATCTTGTGATTTTTTAGATACATAAGTATATTTTCTATAATGTACATATGCATATCTAAGTATAGTAATAAGATTTCTATCTCATTCTATTATTTATCTCAAGGGTAACATATTCTTACTTTACTGTCAGAAAGTACTATGGGAAAAAGCGTCAATAGCTCTGCCTCTTGAACTAGGGGCAAAAAGTATTGGTTCTTTATTTCTACTATCTCGTTATTATCTCACACCCTAGATAAATCCTATATCTAGGGTAACTTTCAATAACTTTCAATGATCATGGTTTTCGATATCATAGGTTGAATTACACGGTCTCTTTCAAAAAATTGAGTGAATGTTTACAGGGTTTGATGTGCATCTGTCTGTATCCACCAAACATTCCCCCCTTCCTATTTATTGCACATCTTCATGAAATCCATCTCTAAGTGTAGTCTATTGTCTTCTTTCAAGCATAGCAGTGAGGTTTCTAAACTTCCTCACTCTTACTGCAATCTCTAATTTGCTGGCCAAGTCTCTGGAAGGATTGTTGCTTAGAGTACTTTGATATGCGATATGACGTATTGACAGATTTTTTGTCATGCGATTGAATATGGAGGAGTCCACTTCAAAGAAGCCTGTCATGAATGCCTCCTCAAAGGTCTGCATGTAATGAGAGGGCAGGAACATTACTCTTGCATATAATCCCATGATGACATTCCTGCTTGGGATTTTTGTCTCCATATTCCAGCAAATGCCTCTCGTGCCTTTCACAAAAATTTTCCAGGGATTCTCTGCTGCTTCTATATCATTGAAAGATGTAATGGAAGTGATGAGCACCTTGGTAATCTTCACAAGCATCTAGCATGCAAGATCCGGGACCTCCTTCATCATGCTAATCACCCCTTTGAGAGTTTGAACCATATACTAGCTCAGATGCTGGGTTGTTATTGAGTGGCTTTGTGATAACTGGGTAGTTCAGCACCGCTGTCCTTTTGCTTTTCCAAGAGTAAAAGTTGTCCCAGGATCGCTATCTATTGATGGGACAGTAAGTTGGGTCGATCTTGAGATGTTGGGAAGCGTCCATGTAATAAGTTTCATCTGTTGGTCTTTGCTCAAAACATTTCTTTTGCCAGAGGGGTTGATTATCAATGATTTTCCGAATCTAAATTTCCGTAACAGGAACCTTCCTTTAATCCCCTCTGCTATTTGGTTCAAGTTCTGGTAGAATTTTTTTTTGCCATAATCTAGCATCTTGTCGCATTAGTGGTAGGGCGATCATCTCATGCCCAAGGTTCTTTATTGCGTCATATGGAGTAATCATGAGGAGGGCAGTCGATTCCAACACTTTTAGTTCATACTGTAGATAGGCTTTGTGCTAGGGATCCTTTACTTCTGAGATCCAACAATGAATTTCTTCCTTGTCTGAATCCGAAGTGGATTTTGTGATTGGATCGGCAGATTCCTACGTTGCTTTTCTCGTGGTGGTAGTGGGCACCTCTGTTTGATGAGTCTCAAATGTGGAATGTTCAAAACCTCCTTCTTGCTCAAAGTCTACTGGGGCTTGTTGATGCTTTGTCTGATTGGCCCTCAGAGTCTCTAAGTCCCCTCTTGCCTTAGCCAACTACTTCCTTAATTCTTTGATTTCTTCTTCTTTGGCTCGTTGTAGGGCCCTATGTCTCTTGCTGTCATGATCTATCTATAATATTTTTTCTGAGCCAGGGCTTCTTTCAAATCTTTAATATCTTGGTTCAAGGAGGCAGATCTTGCAGTCGTGGTTGAGGAGGAGGGCGTCTCTTGTATGGCAAGGAGCTAAATCAGAGTCCTACTGACCACAGCATATGATCCTTGCAGTCGTGGTTGAGGAGGAGGGCGTCTCTTGTATGGCAAGGAGCTAAATCAGAGTCCTACTGAACACAGCATATGATCCTTGCAGCTTCTCATTTTGTTCTATTTCTTTGGTTAGTTCCTCCTCGAGGCATTGCTGCTTGACTTGCAGTGTGGAGTTTTCCTCGTTAAACTTTTGCACCTCCTTGTAATAGTAGGCTGCATTTTCTTGTTCCCTTTGCAACTCCGATTGGACTTGGAGTTGTGCTTTCTCTAATGCCTCTATTCTTTGCTTTAGCTGTAGGGCATCTTTTGCTGCCTTTGATGCATCTCTTTTGGTACATTCCAATCCCAGTTTGTGTAGGTTGTAAAGAGCCCTTTGAAAATTGAAACTGAAGCTTGATTTTCTCTAAGTGAGCATCAACGTCAAACGACTCGATTATTTCCGCTCGTTCCTCTATTATTACTTGTGGTCGAGGTGATCTTGGCCTTTGTCGTCTTTTTTGGCCCTGATCTGATTTTTCAGCCTCATCAATTTTCTTTTCTTTTAGTTTTTGATCTTCAAGAGCTGCAAAAGTAGTGGTGGGCTTTGGTTGTGGTACCTCCGTTTCTTGATCTGCATTTAGTTCCGACGGCCTCTTCTATGCTCCTTGCTCTGGCAAATCTTCATCTTTTTCTTTCTCTTTTACTGCAGTCTCTCGAGGTGCCCCACTGTCCTCGAGAGAACCAAACTCGTGATTATGTTGGTCCTGCGTGTCTTGTTGTTCCTCCACATATGCCTTGCAGTTATCTACCAGATACAACGCCTCTTTCATGACTTGCTCAAAAGTTACACATGCCTCAAGTGAAAGTCCTTTTTGAGCTTGTGATTTTGCAATCCTTCTATGAAAAGGACTGACAGTCTTTCATCCTGAGGTAGTTCATGAGCAGGGCATCTTTCTATATATTTCTCAAAATGAAGCGATGATTCCTTCACTTTCTCTTTCTCCTTTTGACTAAATGCATAGATCTGGGAGACAATGTTCTAATTGATCCCCCTCTTTGAGAAATCCTTAGCAAACTCTCGGAGAAGTTGCTCAATACTTGGGAATTCCAATCTGTTTAGTGATTGGAACCAAGTCAAAGAAGTCCCTTCTAATGTCAACCCAAAACCTTCATATTGAGTATGGAAATCGGTTACTTGCTTCCTCTCAACACTTGTTTGAAGATTAAAACATGGCATATGAATCTCCTGATCCATTATACTTTTTGGGTACGCATTTTTCCACCTGAGATGGTCGCATACGTTTGGCCTCTGCAACCATTCTAACAACACCTGGTCCTCCTGGTGTGGCTTTTCTAGGTTCATTTATTCCTCTTGGTACTACCAGTGGTATCCTATCCGCTATATGTTCGTCAAGTTGATCTCGTGTAATAGTCGGAGGGATTTTAGTGGTGTAAATGACATCAAGAGCAGTACTGCCCCTATGTATGTTCATGGAAGCCCTAGACCCCATTGGTCCTAAAGGCCCTATGTTTGGGACTCGTTCATGTCCAAAAGACTCCTCCACCCTGGTTCTCACCGGGCTCACATGTACAGTCTCAGGTCTTGTGTGAGTAATCGTGGTTTTTACCCCTTCTAGATTTACATAGTATTGGTGGAGTGGTCCCCCAAAATATGTATATCTCTCTATTTCCTTACGATCCAGTGGAGAGTACTTTTGGCCATACTTGTCTATTATGACTACATGAATACTTCTCCCCTCCGTGTACGTGTAAACATACATGTTTTTACAATCAGTCAGTTCCTTGATGCAGGGGTTGTCACATCTATAATAGAGTGTTTTTTCTAAATTGTGGAACTTATTTAGCCCCACATATGTGTTGTCTGTTTTCAGGCGCCCTATCTCATTCGTGCGTCGGAGTATCACGTTTTGTTTCTCCATTTTGGGTGGCTCATCGTCCAGCTCGTTATCTACCTTGTCCTTGGTGCCATTCATTCTCTATTTATCCACAATAAAAGGGTTATGAACCACTAGATACATCATTCCCTCTCGGTCAAAATATCTATCCCCGTCATAATCAACATCTACAAGATCTTTGAACTCGCTCGGCTTATTTTCCAACTTAACAAAGTAGCGGTCCATTTGATTCTTATATATTTTGGCCTTAAGCACATTTTCAAATTGAAACTTCAAATACAACAATTTTACATCAGATGTAGGCTAAGAAGGACCTGCCCCCATCGAAGCTGCTTCCTTAGGGTTCAACTTGCTAGAATCCTCAGTCATGAGGTTGTATGATCTCTCTGGCGAAGTGTCACAGAAGCTCTCCTCTAAAATGGGTTCTAAAGGTGACAGTGGTCTCTGATTCATGCTTTCTTCCATTGAGTGATTGATTCCTTGGTCAAAGATGTTGGGATTCCTATTCTGGTACAATCTTCCTGGTTGCAAATTCATGAAGAATTGGTAATACAAAATCCAAACCGGGCTACCTCATTAGATAGTCTGAATCCCCCGTTTGATCTTGATTGTTGGGTAGTATCCTCTAATACCTGCAACCTGTCAAAAATTTTCTTGAAAGCTGTGAGCTTACAACCGTTCTTGTTAGTTCTTGCTTTTAATCGACAAAATTTAGCTAGGTTTTTAAGGCACACAACTCCTCACACAACATCAACAATTGATGTCCAATTTCAATTTTGAAAGATCCACCAGGGTACTGTGTACTAGCTCTTTGTGTGGTGAATTTTTTCTTCTATTATGACTCAGAGGTACATGGATCGCGATCCATGTTGGGAAGCCAAATAAACTTTTGTTGATACCACTAGGTTGAGCATGATTAAGAGGTCTTATGGTATCAAAATTTTCAGAAATGAACCTCTGGATTGGAAGCTAGGTTAATGTGTCCCTTTGCTTGAGCTCCTGCTAGTTTTGGGCTTTTAGGATGGTTTTTTGCATCCAAATTCAATTATGAAAGGACCATTAGACTCTCTGTGATGCCCTCTAACTATGATGCCAGTTTGGTGTCAAAATGTGCCAGGGGAACATGGATTGTGATCCATGTTTCTTAGTGTCAGTATTCACTGAAACTTGACCCACAGCTAGTCCTTGGCCTACTGATGCTAGCTATATGGTTTTTGAATGTTTTGGAGTTTTACGAAAAGTCAGTTTTAGGGTTTGTTCTAGTGGTTTCTCCCTTGATCTAATGTTTGCCTCCTTTTGCTCTCTTTTTCAACTTTTCTAATAAGGGTCCCCTAGGAGAAAGTGCTTAAATTGTTATCACTTTTCTACTTGCCCATTATCAGCTCAAAATTCCAAAAAGGTACATGGATGACGATCCATGTTTGGCATGATTTTGGATTGATACTTTGTGAGTTGGTGACACAAGATCTGGCAATGCTATTCCCCAAATCTTTTTGGATTTGATCAGTTTTGTCCAAGTCAAAAGCAGCATTTTGTGTCTATTTTGCAATTTTTTGCAAACAACTCCTTTTTTGGTATTTTGATCAGGCTTTTTAACTTTTTGTCTATGGCTCCTTTTGGAAAATTTGTCCCCCTAGTAATCAGTACACTAGTCAAATCTTATTGTCAGATGTCTACCCGGAACATGGATCGCAATCCATGTTGAGAAGCATCTGGTCATGAGTTTTGGTTCTATTGGTTCCCTGCTTCTAGTTGATCTCAATTCTCTTCCCTTTTTGAATTTCGACAATAAAAGTTCAGTTTTTTCCTATTTCCCTCAATGCCCAAGGTTTTGCTCTGCTCACCCTGATTTCTTGATTTTAGTGATCTTTTAGCACTCTATTTCTGACCAATACTCAAGGTTATGATGCCTAAGAGCCTGTTCTAAGCAAGGGAAACTGTTTTAGCACATTTTCCCAAAAAGGTACATGGATCGTGATCCATGTTAGACAGGCAAATTGGAAATTTTCAGCACAGTCTGTTTAAGCAAGTGTTTTTATCCCCTTTTTGAAGGTTTTGCTCGGTTTTGTTTAGTTTTGAAGCTCGGACCATCAATTCTTCAACTTTTCAGAGTTATGGTCTTCAACACCAAAATAAGGTTTTCGACAGTGTTTTCCTTAATCCTTTTGGCCCCAAATGATGGTGTAATTTTTTTCCTAACCTACTCTTATAATATGAAATAAATCTGCAAACATAAATGAACTTAACAGTACAAAATTGACAACTAAGTGTGTGGTGGAGCAGTCCTTTCCAAGCATGGAAAAATTTAAGAATGGACTACTATCTTGTACTTCACTCACAGCTTTCTTTTCTCTTAAGGAGTAGCATTGGCTAGTCTTGGACTCCAGTCTCTACCAAGCACTAAACCTACGTCTGGCTACTTCACTGTCTATGTGTAAGTGGAATGGATGTCAAAAGCTTTGAAGGGGGATTTTTTTGTACACTGAGTCACTCACCACCTAAGGATCGATTTCCTTGGCAGCGGCACCAATGTTAGCGGGTCGCCGACGGACGTCTGTAGCATAGCTCTTTTGTACTAACATAATGTCATATGCAAGGAAGCGACTCAGGATGGGTCACAGAGACTTAATGAGAGTGTCAATCTCACCAAAGTGAACTCAGAGGCCTACTCATTCTACAAAAAAAAAAAATCAACCACTTCCTAGTCAAAAAATCAGTATGCGTCCAATCTCACCGCTCTCGATCATCACGCCTTTTCAGCATCCAAACGAATTTGGATGCAACAAATCTTAAGGAGAGGTATCACAACACCTAGGGGCACAATCCTATTAAGTTCTATCACCATCTAGGAAGGTACATAAATCACGATCCATCACAAAAAATGTGTAGAAAAATGAAACAGAACTACTCGAAAAGGTCCCCCTTCAGCATAGAAACACTTATCCATGCTCAAAACATCAAAAAACAACCATTTTAACCTTCAAATCAATGCATTTAGCTCACAAGAAAAGCGTCGCGAACCACAACAGAATTGAAAATGGTTATACTTAGATTGTAGAGCAAGAGACAAGGAACACAATGTGCTATTCAAAAATTAATTTTGATTACCTATCTAGGAGAAAAGAGGATTACAATTTGTAGCAGCAAGAAGCTCTCACAATGAACGTTTTTCAAATCCTTCAAGTTAATGATATCTCTTTATTCCAAAACTAAGGGATTTGACTTAAAGGTTAAGGGATCCTTCCCACGGCCATTTGGCCACCTACAAGGGTGTAGACTCAGAGAGGCTAAGAGGGTATGTCAAATTACATTACAATCACAAATCATTATAGGCTGAACTACACGGCTTCTTTCTAAAAATGGAGTGAATGTTTACAGGGTTTGGTGTGCATCCCTCTGTATCCACCAAATAGTGAGGGATGGGGAGAAAGAGAGAGAGCTATTTTGGCTTATGCATGGCGGACCAAGGGGGGGAGAGAGAGATATTTTATGCTCCCATATTGGGCTCGATTATAGAGAGTGAGAGAATGAGAGGGAGTGGCTTGCTTGAATAATGGATGAGACGGAGAAAGAGAATTGTCCCATGCAAGGTGGCCCCTCTGGATTGACGAATGAGAGAAAGAGAGAGGGATTCCGAGTGCATGTGTTAATGAAGGAGGGAGAGGGGAAGGGTGCTTCCAAGGGAGGGGCAGCCTATAGTGGGCGTATGCATGGGAGGGAAGAGGGTGGCAGGGTAGTAGGCTAAAAAAATATTTTTTCTTCTTTCGTTTCTTATTATTAGACTCCACCCCAAGTGGGGTAGGTTCTCACGGCCGTGGCTTGTGAAAGCCGGCCTTCGTTATCTTGGTTGAGGGGCTGACAAGGGTATGACAAGCTAGGTGTTGCCGTGCTTCGGGCAGAGAAAAGAGAAACTTTTTTTTTTCAAAAACTAGCTATCATTATCCTTCCTCTTTTGGCTAGAGGCATTCATGCCTCTAGATCTAATTCTAATTCTTCTTCAGTTGATCTTTAGGAGCCGATATTGAGTTGCCTTTTGAACTAGCCATTCCATTTGGCCATTGGCGAGTTTTTTGGGATATCCATGAATCTACAACAAGTCTGGATTATAGCGTGTTCCTTGGAATAGTGTGAGCTGATTAAATGGAAAGCCCATGGCTTTCAAAAGTTTATGCCAGTGTCCTCCTAGATCCCATGTAGAAAATATGATCATTATTTGCAGTGTCTGAACAATAAAATTTGAATGCCAAATAGGACCAAATTTGTAACCACTAGTAGCGAGAGGATAAATGAGCATCTTGGCTCCTACAAAGGCAGAACTGAAGATTATGATTCCCAAGAGAGTGTGCCAAGAATCCACCATATATGGCCGCCTTGTTGGTGTGGTGAGCTCCAGTTGTCTTCAAAATATTGCTTACTACCGCCGCGACTGCAAACACCAGCAAGAATATCATGCTCCTCTTGGGTGTGCTCAAACATGTCAATTGTCTTTTTTTATGTTGATAGTAAGCGACATACCTTGCGGCTTAAATACAAACATAATCCACTCACCTCTCTCCAAAGAGAGGATGCACTATTTGTAAAAATTTGCACCAAATTGGGAATGAGACCTTCATTCTTGCATTCTATCAGGCTTTTGTCTATCCATGGCTCCTTAGCTATTATCTCCATGTTGATCTTGCCTCTATCTGTTCTAGTGGTTAACCATAGCCATAGGTCTGATGCATCCCATGCACACACAATGATGCATTGTGGAGGGGCCTGGAACATCCTTAAAAGGTTGGCAACATGTTGATCATCAAACTTACTCTAAACACCCTCACATAAACTGGAGACATTACCCATCTCCAAGTTTATAACACCTTTCAGTAGACTAGAGGCATTACCCATCTCCAAGTCTATGCCACTACACAATAAATTCTTGCTCAGTTTCCAAGGCTCTGGAACAAAACTCAGCTCCAAACCGTCATTCATACTTACCTCTTTGTTATGGTCCTTCCTTGATGCAGGATGCCTTTAGCTTGCTACATTGTTTTTGGTCCATGCTGGTGCATAGGCTTCTGTTTTCAAAGTCCTCCCCTTTGCTTGATACGTTGTCCATCTTTTGAAAAGCCTTGCTAGCAGGTTGGGCTTCCTCTTCTCTTGTATCTTCCATGCTCTTTTCATTTCTCTTACTCTGACGAGGCTTGATCAACACTTGACACCTTCTTACCCTTACTGTTCAATGCTGTTGATTGATCACTTTGGTGTCTATTTCATCCAAGGTTAGAGATGTACTAGCACTTGTAACACGGTTTTCTTGACCTACCTCCTTCACTGGGGTATCATCTTTTGATTCTTTAATCTCTTGTTCCACTGCTTCAGCCCTTTGAACAAAATTCGCGCTTCACCTTCTTTTGTTATCTTCATCTTGACCTCTTTTGTAAGACCAATGAAACTTAGTGTGCGGCTTCCAATTGCTGGTGGACGTAGGATGAGTGTAAGTGGTGATTGTGGCAAGAGTTGTATTGTTGGCAGTAGGACGAACTGGTGAGACTCTGGATGTGGTTGCACGACTGGTAATGGGGTTTGAACAGGCGGGATTGGTTGCGTGGGTAGTGGTGGTCTCGCCCTTGGCAGAGAAATCTGGTTTGGCCTTCGTCCTCTATTTAAGTTCTATCTTCTTGGATGTTGGCAGTAATACATGCCATGGCCATCCTCCCACAATTGTAGCATTGGCATTCTTGGTTTTACTTTTAATGTCCTCTCTCTTGCTCTAGATTTTTGATGGGTGCATGCCCTTGTTGCACTAGATCCATGGATAGACTTTCAAGCTGAGTAGTGATGCGACTCAATAGGTCTTGATGCTCTTCTGATGCCTCTTGTGTTTGAGTTCTCTGAGTGGTTGTTGTAGTCACTGGGGTTAGTCGGACTGAGCTCAATTCCTCTGACTTGTTGACTCTTTCTTGCATGCACAGCTTCTTGTCTTTAAGGGGGGTTACTTCCATTACCAGCTCATACATTGCAAGGAATCTCCCCTTCACCTTCTCTTTAAGTGGTGACCACAGGCCATCAATGAAACCGTCCTTCTTTAGGAAATTATGCGCTCCTTTACCTTCTTTGAGAGAGGCAACCCATCGCTCCCACCAATCCACAAACTTTGATTTGTAAGTGGCATACTCTAGCAAGCCTCCCTGCTTTAACTCTGTCACCAGCTTCCATAACTTTTCTAAGGTAGTGCCTCCACCAAACTTTGTCACAAAGGCATCACGTAGTACAAGCCATGCATTCTTGGTATCTTGGGACAAAGCATTGTACCAAGGGTCTTGGCCTCTAATTTCATCAGTAGAGGAAAGATTTGTAGTCGTGCTGGCATAGTCATCCTTATTGGAAACCACACAAGCAATGTCAAAGTCATCCCAAAAATTGGTGGTGATGTCTTCTCCCTTTTTTCCACTGAATGTGGAAAAAAAGACACTTGCCATGGTGGTCAATCAATGAGCAAACAATTACAAACCCTTTTTTTTAATTAATAACACAAATGACTCAGCGGCTTATAGCGGCTTTCTTATAGAGTTGGCTGGACAAATTTAAACAGGAGCTAAGAGGATCGCAAAGCTAGAACATAATAAAGATGCTTACATCAAAAGAATGGTAGTAATCAAGAAGGGGTAAGATGATGGGACGTGGCAATCTCAAGATTTCATTAAGCATTTCTGCTCCAAATAGGAAAACAATCTTTTGTAGGTAGAATATGTTCCTATCAATATATACATTTACATGCATGTGTTGCAAGAAACAGAAAGGTTAGTCTTATGGACTATTGTTATTATCCATGTCAGGTGTAGGAAACTGATTACTAGAGTTGCATACCTTAAGTGTTGACAAGGTGACACCTTCACCACATGTCTCTACCTCCTGTTGAAGTCCACACAATCCTCCATATTGGGTTCAAAACAGACTAGGTGAGAAGAGTCTACCTCAACCCACTCTCCATTCTCCATGCGGCGGCGGCGCTTGGGTGGTCGCACTTCACTTGAACTCTCTAGGACTAGAGAGAGAGTAGGCCCACTTGCGTCCACCAAATGCTTTAGGCTTTGTGGCTTGGACTTTGTGGTTGATGTTGTTGATGACTCTTCTAGGACCATGAGAGAGAAAACACTTGGTGCTACACAAAATCTAACTGTCGTGAGAGTGCTGCAGTTCTCAAAAGAAAAAATCATCATTCTTTATTCACCTCCTCTATCGGCACTCATTGATAGAATGCTTTGATTGACAACAGTGAAGACATTTTGTAGCCCTCCCACTTGATGCTCTTGATTTGTGATTAGCACAAGCAATACGAGATGTGGGGACTTACCTCTTGGGTTTTGATTACACTACAACCTGGCAATAGCACTTCAATGAAGGCAATCAGTGCTTCTTTAGTCTCTTCTTCTTTCATTTTTCCAATTCGAGAATTCTTGCAGCCATTCGTCCATGGTTGATGGCGCACATCATTTTAGCCTCATAAAATGAAGGTAAAATGAAGGTTTTCAAAAAGCCCTCCTCAGTGGTGGGGGCACCAAACGAAGAGCGCATAGCACAAAATGCACCTTGAAGGCCTCAACGCTAGGATCGTGCATGCCAAGCTAGTCATGGTAAATGAATAGGGGGGCACCACCTAGCTTGAGCGGCTAGGACGTGGACATCGATGAAATGGCACAAATACTGCACAGCATAGAGAGAGAGAGAGAGCGAGAGATGTAGGTGATAAAAACCCCTCAAAATGAGAGGGAAACTTGACTCAAAGGGATATTTATAGAAAACCTTAGTTTTGGCTAGATGGTAATTCTAGTGATAGAGAGAGATAGAGAGATAGTGAGAGACAGAGAGCCTATAGTGCGTTCTTTAGAGGGAATTCCGTATACATAAAGATTCTACTCTTGTGTATGGTGACCCTTGGAGTCAGGGTGTGTGCATGGCTTTGTTTTCAAGTGCTGACTCCCAAGAGTCCCAAGTACCACAAGTATTCAAGAGCCCCAAAAGAATGCTTTCTCAAAATGTCCCCCTGATAGTGACCTCTCAATGCCCTTTTATAGGTGCAGGTTGCATTATTTTAGGATAACTTGATTGGGTTAAGGCCCTAATCAGGAGAGACAAAGCAAGCAGTTGGGTCCCAGATGGTTGACACTTGCTTTGTCTTATGAGAATTTTTAAAATGATATCTCCTAGATGGGCCTTTGTGACTATCACCTAGAGAGAGGCGATAATATACAATTGGTTTTTATACAAGATTTTTGGCTTAAAAACGGAGAAAATAGATTATCATATGGATATTTACTGCAGAGATGCATTGTGAGTGAGATGCGCGTGATATTGCGAGCTTTGCTGGTGCGTCAGTATAGCGCGTTTGCGAGTTTTGAGGCCGGCCGCAGCATGCCTCCGAAATCATTTCTTGACTCGGTGTTGCTATCGCGTGATTTTTCTAATCTTTCATTGTTGTGTTTGGCATCGATCGTCGAGTTTCTTTGTTTTCTTTTCTTCTTCTGTGCGTGTGTATGTTGTGCACCTGTTTGTTTGAATGTGTGCGTGTGTGCGTGCTTGTGAGTGCATGTGTTACCATTTTTTTTTCTTGTAAGTGTGCGAGTGTGTTTGTGCTTTGGGGTTGTGTGTGTGTCTGTGTGTTTTGTATGTATGTAACAAGAGAGTGTGTTTGTGGGAAGGAGAGAGAGAAATATATTTATTATGTACTTTTTAAAATAATTTTATGTGCAGGCCACAGAGAACGAGGGGGGAAGAGGCCGTGAGTGAGGAGAACAAGAGGTTGAGGGGTGAGAGGGGTTGGGGTGAGTGTGAGGGTGCGTCTATGTGTGTGTAGGTGTGTGTATAGAGAGAGAGAGAGTAAGAGGCTTCTCTCGCTGCACTTTCAGGCTAAACAAGGGGGAAGAGAGAGAGAGAGAGGGTGGGAGTGAGAGATGGGAAGAGTGCGAGGGGCTGAGGGGGGATGGGATGGGGTATGTGTGTAGGTGTTTGTGTCAGCAACGAGTGAGAGTGAGAGGGGGATATAGGGAGGGAGAGGGTGTGCATGTGGTGGGGGCTTAGAGAGAGAGAGAGAGAGAGAGAGAGAGAGAGAGAGAGAGAGAAGGAGGGGAGGGAGGGATATATATATATATTTATTTATTTATATTTATATATTTATGTGCCCATATTGGGCTTGGTTGTAGAGAGCGAGAGAGAGAGGGAGTGAGAGAACAAGAGGGAGTGGCTTGCTTGAATAATGGTTGAGAGGGAGAGAGAGAATTGTCCCATGCATGGCGGCCTCTATGGGTTGACGAATGAGAGGAAGAGAGAGGGATTTTGGCTGCATGTGATAATGAAGGAGGGAGAGGGGAAATAATGGAGGAGAGGGGAAGGGTGGTGCCAAGGGAAGGGCAGCCCAGTGTGGATGTATGCATGGGAGGGAAGAGGGTGGCGGGGTGATAGGCAAAAAAAAAAATTCTTCTTTCATTTATTATTATTAGGCTCCTCCCCGAGTGGGGTTGGTTCTCATGGCCGTGGCTTGTGAGAGTCGGCCATCATTATCTTGGTTGAGGGGCTGACCAAGGCATGACAAGCTAGGTGTTTCCGTGCTTCAGGCAGAGGAAAGAGAAACTTTTCTATTTTTTTCTTGATTTTCAAAAACCAGCTATTAGCATGTACACACATACTCATGCTTAAATGTATATATGCATAAGCATAAACTTTGTACATATTGCATGCATAAATATGCATCAACCTTAAACATGCACTTGTAGATCTACCCAAATATGTGTAGGGTTTTTCAAATATGCGTGCTCATAGTGTATGCATGTGTCTATGAACTAAAATCCAACATACCCCAATATGCTTAACAATTGCGAAGATTCAAGTTGCAATTTTGTAAAATGGGACTTGAATGATTCCCAAAATTTCTAAATTGGTGTTCTTTCTTTCTAAGTTTCTTAGACATTTTGAGAGAGATGCAATGGTGAAGTTGGGATCACTTGGCCATAATCCCAATGCAAAGTGACCATAAGCTGTTTGTCCATATCCATGAGTGAGCATTCCTATCAAGGTTACTAGAAGCCTCTCAACTCCATTAAAAGATTTTGGAACTGGTTTAATTTGTGCAATAGCAGTCTTACTCTAGTCCTTCTTGTCATGTATAATGCACAAGAACTTAGTTGGATTCATTTATGAAGAGCTCCTCCAAGCGTTTTGTATTCCATTGTGACAAGTGTGTCATTTACTTCTCGGAAAATGTCCACTTGTTTGTACATTGTTGGTAGAACATGTTGAGTTTTACGAGTGCCATGCATGGTTGTCCTTGACTTATGTGGCATTTGATCTGCATTACTATCTATGAAGCCATATATGAGTGCTTTTTCCATCTCAACATGTGTCAAGCTCTTCCTTATTATTCCAATGTTTCCATGATTTCCATTGCATGCTCCATCCAAGAATTTCTTGTGTAGCTTATAAAATGTTGAATTTCTTATTCCATGCATTACATACCTTCTTTCCATTAAAATTAAACTCAAAGCATTACTTTTCTTGATCTTTTCTATAAGCCATGCTTATACATTACAATACAAATGTGCATCTGCTAGTGTAGATTTGTCCCCAAATCTGACCCGCCTGCATGATTTTGGATTTGTCTCCAATCCAACAACATTGCATCTCACAACAATCAATACTTGAAACTTTGTGAATGTTTTCATCATCACATTGTTTGTTGAATGCATGAGCATTACCTACTTTTTTTCTAGGCCTAACTCTATGTACATAACTCCTTTTATTAGTTGTCCTATCTCTGATATCATAGTCACCGAACATGGCATCATGCTCTCTATCATTCTGATTATGAGGAAGAAGACTTAGTTATGTACTGGTGACACCTCCTTCAAAACTAGTTTCAGTGTTAATATCTATGCCATCATCTTCATACTCATCATAGTTCACTGGAAGCATAGTTGTCCAATCTCTAACATCATAGTCACCGGCCATGGCATCATGCTCTCTATCATTCTGAGTATGAATAAGAAGACCTAGTTCTGTACTAGTGACGCCTCCTTCAAAACTAGTTTCAATGTTTATATCTATGCTATCATCTTCATACTCATCACTGGAAGCATATAAGCTGTCAAGGGAATCTCCCATTTCTTCCATGAGGGGATCTTGAATACCCTCAATGGGAAAAGAGGATCTTGTAAGACCATATTAGGTAAAGTGGGAAAATCCCAATTCCCAGGTTGGACAACTTTCAATATATCATGTATAAAATATAGAGATTTTGTCAAAAATTTGAGTTTTCTTTAGGTCTCATTCCACTTTATGCACATACAATACACAATGAAAAAAACTAAAATATCATGGTTTCAATCAATTGGATTATTAGGAGAGGAGTATATTGCATCCATTATCGTTGTCTATGTTCTACTGTCCTACCTACAACTTATCTCAACATGGAGAGCTTGGTTTCTAGGTCCACCACTTGTCCAAGTTAATGTAAAAGTGACTCAAGGTTCACAACTTGTCAAAGCAAGGATCCATTGAGGAATACAATCCACTTGGCTATTTTTCCTTAATTTATTGCATGTGACATTTAAGCAAGGTCCACTTCTAATCTATAACTTCTTAATTTGAGGCATGGGGCATACATAAAATATGTAGCATATGCTCTATTGCCTCATAGGAAGGTTGGTTTCAAGGTGCACTTATCCATGCTAGCCTATCTTGGAGAAATGATGGAGCTTGCTTCTCTCCTTGTTTCAATGGAGACTAGCTTGGACAAGTGGTGGACCTTTGCTTCTCTCTATGTTTCAATAGAGTTAGCTTGGACAAGTGGTGATCTTGGAACAAAACCCCCATGTAAAACATATCATGGGTATTCCAAGTGATTAGAAAGATTACCATTTAAGATACAACCTTATAGGTTGGACAACTAGATCTTGGCTTGGAGAAATGGTGGACCTTTGATTCTCTCCATGTTTCAATGGAGTCTATCTTGGAGAAATGGTGGAGCTTGCTTCTGTCCATGTTTCAATGGAGCCTAGCTTGAATAGTTGGTGGACCTTTGCTTCTCTCTATGTTTCAATAGAGTTAGCTTAGACACGTGGTGGATCTTCAAAATAAACCAACTACTATCAATGTTGCCTAGCTTGGACAAGTGGTGGAGTGTTTCTCTACTCCATGTTTCAATGGATCTTAGCTTGGACAAGTGTTGGACCTTAAAACAAAAACCCCATGTACAACATAGAATGGATTTTCTAGATTTCAATGGAGTCTAGATTTAACAAATGGTGGAGCTTGTCTTCATCCATGTTTCAATGAAACTAGCTTGGACAAGTGGTGGACCTTGTAACAAACCCTCCCATGTACAACATATCATTGGTTTTCTAAGTGATGGGAAGGAATACCATTCAAGATATAAACTTATAGCTTGGATAAGTAGTTGACTTTAAAACCAAATTCATCATAATACAATGAAATACAGGTCAGCCAATTCCTAAATCTTGAGACCAAACCTCCCATGCTATTAGAGATAATATATTGGATAAGTGGTGGACCTTCTATTATTTTCCCATGCCTAGTTTAGACAACCGGTACACTTCGCAGCTATAAAGGTTGGACGAGTTGTGGAGCCTTGTTTCTATCCATGTTTTAATGGATCCTAGCTTGGACAAGTGGTGGACCTTGGAAAAAAGCTTCCATGTACAACATATATGAGGTTTTCCATGTTTTAATGGAACCTATCTTGGACAAATGGTGAAGCTTTCTTCTCTCCATGTTGATTTTGGAACTACCTTAGACAAGTGGTGGAGCTTTTCTTTTCTACTCTTCATAATACAATGAAGTATATGTTGGTTACATGGTGAATCTTAAGGCCAAACCTCCCATTTTACTAGAGATGATAGGTTGGACAAGTGGATCAACCTTCTATCATTTCTCCATGACTATATTGGACAATTAGTAGACATAACATCTCTCTATGTTGTCTAGAGATGAGCTTGGACAAGTGATGGACCCTGCTTCTTTCTTCCCTTGGTTTACTAGTTTGAAGACTCAGTATATATACTTTCTTAGATCTAGCTTGAACAAGTGGTGGACCTTGCATCCACAATCTTAATTCAGTACAAAAAAGTATATGAAAAAATAACATAGGAATCTTGGTTTGAAGGTCAAGCAATTAGGTTCCAAATGCACATAATAATATATTTTCCACCCATATTAAAAGAAAGTTAAATATGTTATTACCAAATTGACAAAGGTAACGTCCAAGAATTATATCTTTCCATCTTGTCAGATCTAAATCTTCATCAAGGCGACATGCATGTATACATCAACTTTCAAGCCATTCAAGAATACATGCACTTAGATTCCATAGTTTTGTTTTCAAAGTCTTTTAGGTTCTAAAACTCTTTCACATAAAGTATGTAATGACAAAATTCTTGAAGCAAACATTTGTGCCCAAGAAAAAGATCCCTCTCACATATTTAAAGTCCATGAATTCTCTGATCCACACTTACAAGTTTTATTTTGACATCAAACATCAATTCTTTCATAGTTCCAAATAAATGCAACCTCGATATGAATTGACAAAAAATGAATTTCTTTTACTATATGACCCAACATAGGCCCCAATCAAATAAAAAATGAGTCCCCAAAAATTTGGGTGCACTCTAGCAATACATCAGAGTCCCCTTACAATAGGATGCACTCCAATAGTACATTGAAGTCCCCTTAGAGTAGGGTGCACTCCATTCAAGTGTTCATAAAATTGACACACCTTTAAAAAAAAAAAAAAAAGACTATATCAAATTATACAAATGTTGAAAGATACACACTAGAATAAAAAAAGCATCTTATAGCCATATTTATTCAATGCTTTCGTGTTGACAAGTACACACCAAGGACATAATTTGTCTCAGAATCACTATACTGATTTACAATTGTGTTGTATGTATAGACTCTCTTATCTCTTGCATACAACCATCCTACCAACCATGGAATTATGGTTCTCTGCAAGAAGTTTTGAAGTTGCTCGGAAGTTTGCCTCCACATCTTTGGAAATATAAGATATGTCCCTGGCATGTTCCACATCACCCTATATGGAGTGTCATCAAAAATTAAGGTATTGTTTGCATTCAAATCCTCAAATATCTTCCAAATATCACTCAGATTTTTGTGATAAACCCTTGTAAATCCTAACATGATATTTGGATTTTGGCAATTTTTGTTACTCATAAACACCTTGAACTTGGTATACTGCTCAGGAAAACACTTTTGTGTGATGCGTTGCACCCTTGTTAAGTTATAGCAACTCCATATCCATAGCTCAAAGTATTCAGCACAAAAATCCAAAAAACTTTGTGCGTCTGGTCGCACCACATGATAAACTTCATCTTTGTCCTCCACAAGTCGCATGTGTTGAGCCCAAGATGGCATAGAATCTCCATGTTTCATTTCAACTGTCTTGAGAAGTAACCCCTCTAGATCCAAGATAAGTACTCTTTTGATGTCCTTGAAAGCAAGTGGTAGGTGATAAGGAGGTGATTCATTCCTTGGACAAGGTCTTGGAGGAGGTTGGATGGGTAATTCAATAGTTTTCTTCAATTTATGCCAGCATATAGCCAATCCATTTTTCTGTAATGGTTCTGAAATTAAAGAACAAGAACACTTAATGCAAACACAACAATAGACATGAGTTTTACATTGTCTACCCTAAGGTTTTATTAGATACCAAAATCCATCTATGATCTACTCATTAATAGAAAGAAAGTCAAATTAAAATCCTGACTCTTTTTTATGCTACACTCTCTCTTAGTCTCAATACCATGGAGTTCAACTAGACTTAAGTCAACTAATAACTACTACTTGTTGTTAAAGGTATTCTTGAAGTGTATAAGGCTTAACCAATGCTCTAGTGTAGAATGGGTATTTAGGTCTCAAGGTCTACCACTTATCCAAGCAAAGATCCATTTAGATATGGAAACCCAATTTTTCTTAATATAATGATATAGAGTGGACAAGTGGTGAATCCTGAGACCAAGCCACTCATGCTACTAGGGATAATAGGTTGGACAAGTGGTGGACCTTGAATGTAAACCCCCCATGTACAAAGTATCAGGGGTTTTGGGTATTTCAATGGACTCTAGCATCTTGGAAACATGGTGGAGCTTACTTCTCTCCATGTTTCAATGGAGTCTATCTTGGATAAATGGTGGAGCATCATTCTCTCCATGTTTCAATGGAGCCTACCTTGGACAAGTGGTGCACGTTTGTTTCTCTCTATGTTTGAACAGATTTAGCTTGGACAAGTGGTGGACCTTGGAACAAAATCCCCATGTAAAACATATCATGGACATTACAAGTGGTGAGAAAAAATACCATTCAATATATAACCTTATAGGTTGGAAAAGTGGTGGACCTTAACACCCAATTATTATTAATATAATGACATAGAGTGGACAAGTGGTGAATCTTGCGACCAAACCTACTGGAAAAGTACGTTGGACAAGTGGTGGACCTTGAATGCAAACCCCCCATGTACAAAATATTACTCATGCTACTAGGAATAATTTGGTATTAAGGTCCATGTTTCAATGGAGCCTAGCTTGGAAAAGTGGTGGACCTTTGTTTCTCTCTATGTTTCAATAGAATTTGCTTGGACAAGTGGTGAACCTTGGAACAAAACCCCCATGTAAAGCATTTCATGGGCATTACAAGTGGTGAGAAAAAATACCATTCAAGGTATAACCTTATAGGCTGGACAAGTGGTGGACCTTAGCACCCAATTCCTCTTATTATAATGACATATAGTGGAAAAGTGGTGAATTGTGAGACCAAACCTACTAGCGATAATAGGTTGGAGAAATGGTTGACCTTGAATGTAAATCACCCATGTACAAAATATCATGGGTTTTGCGTATTTCAATGGAGCCTAGCATCTTGGAGACATGGTGGAACTTACTTCTCTCCATGTTTTAATGGAGCCTATCTAGGAGAAATGGTGGAGGTTCCTTCTCTCCATGTTTCAATGGAGCCTAGCTTGGATAAGTCGTGGACCTTTGTTTCTCTCTATGTTTGAATATGGTTAGCTTGGACAAGTGGTGGATCTTGGAATAAAACTCCCATGTAAAACATATCATGGGCATTTCAAGTGGCGAGAAAGGATACCATTTAAGATATAACCTTATAGGTTGGACAAGTGGTGGACCTTAACACAATAGAATGACATAGAGTGTACAAGTGGTGAATCTTGAAACCAAACCACTCATGCTACTAGGGATAATAGGTTAAACAAGTGGTGGGCCTTGAAATAAAACCCCCTAGAGTGTTTCAATGGAGCCTAGCTTGGAAACATGGTAAAGCTTGCTTCTCTCCATGTTTCAATGCAGCCTATCTTGGATAAATGGTGCAGCATCATTCTCTCCATGTTTCAATGGAGCCTAGCTTGGACAAGTGGTGGACCTTTGTTTCTCTCTATGTTTGAATAGAGTTATCTTGGAAAAGTGGTGGACCTTGGAACAAAAACCCCATGTAAAACATATCATGGGCATTACAAGTGGTGAGAAAAAATACCATTCAATATATAACCTTATAGGTTGGACAAGTGGTGGACCTTAACACCCAATTATTCTTAATATAATGACATAGAGTGGATAAGTGGTGAAATTGGGACCAAACCTACTAGGGAAATAGGTTGGACAAGTGGTGGACCTTGAATGTAAACGCCCCATGTACAAAATATCACTCATGCTACTAGAAATAATTTGGTATTAAGGTCCATGTTTCAATGCAGCCTAGCTTGGAAAAGTGGTGGACCTTTGTTTCTCTCTATGTTTCAATAGATTTATCTTGGACAAGTGGTGTACCTTGGAACAAAACCCCCATGTAAATCATGTCATGGGCATTACAAGTGGTGAGAAAAAATACCATTCAAGCTATAACATTATAGGTTGGACAAGTGGTGGACCTTAACACCTAATTCCTCTTAATATAATGACATAGAGTGGACAAGTGGTGAATCATGAGACCAAACCTACTAGGGATAATAGGTTGGACAAGTGGTGAACCTTGAATGTAAACCCCCCATGTACAAAAAATTATGGGTATTGGGTATTTCAATGGAGCCTAGCAACTTGGAGGCATGGTGGAGCTTATTTCTCTCCATGTTTCAATGGAGCCTATCTAGGAGAAACAGTGGAGGTTCCTTCTCTCCATGTTTCAATGAGCCTAGCTTGGACAAGTGGTGGACCTTTCTTTCTCTATATGTTTTAATAGAGTTAGCTTGGACAAGTGGTGGACCTTGGAATGAAACCCCCATGTAAAACATATCATGGGCATTTCAAGTGGTGAGAAAGGATACTATTTAAAATATAACCTTATAGGCTGGACAAGTGGTGGACTTTAACACATATTTCTTCTTCATATAATGACATAGAGTGTACAAGTGGTGAATCTTGAGACCAAACCACTCTTGCTACTAGGGATAATAGGTTGGACAATTGGTGGACCTTGAATGTAAACCCCTCATGTGTAAAATTATGGGTTTAGGGTATTTCAATGGAGCCTAGCTTGGAGACATGGTGGAGATTACTTCTCTCAATGTTTCAATGGAACCTATCTTGGAGAAATGGTGGATCATCCTTCTCTCCATGTTTCAATGGAGCCTATCTTGGACAAGTGGTGGACCTTTGCTTCTCTCTATGTTTTAATGGAGTTAGCTTGGACAAGTGGTGGGTCTTGGAACAAAACCCCTTTGTAAAACATAGCATGGACATTACAAGTGATGAGGAAAAATATCATTCAAGATATAACCTTATAGGTTGGAAAAGTGGTGATGGACCTTGAAAAGTGGTGAAGGATACCATTTAAGATATACCCTTATAGGTTGGACAAGTGGTGGACCTTAACACCCAGTTATTCTTAATATAATGACATAGAGTGGATAAGTGGTGAATCTTAAGACCAAATCCCATCTTACTAGAGATGATAGGTTGGACAAGTGGTCAACCTTCTATCATTTCTCCATGCCTATAATTAGACAATTAGTAGAACTAGCATCTTTCTATGTTGTCTAGAGCTGAGCTTGGACAAGTAGTGGACCTTGCTACTCTCTTCCCTTGGATTATTAGTTTGAAGACTCATTATATATACTTGCTTAGATCTATATAATTACTCATTAGTTAGGTTACAAGTGGGTATGTAATTTGTTAGCCTCAAGGGACTTTGAATATTGAATAGTAAGAAAGTCAAGTGCTGGTTTGAAGATCTTTTGCTTATCTAAACTAAACTCTAACTCAATAATAAGTTTCATAAGTTCCACGAATTGTCCTATCTAGGCTCCAAAAGAGTCTTAATTGGTTTGTGCTAGATTCTAACTTCCTTGATGGGGTAGAATCCTAGAAAAATGAGGCACTATAAGTTTTACCTTAGCTCAAATGGATTTTTCACTTAAACTCGACTGCAATTTGGCTATCTAGTCTTTGTCTCGATGGAGTTTAACACTAGATACATAGTAGTGATATTTAAGCTTCATGTCTCTTCACTTGATCGAGATATGAGACCATACTTTCAAGGTCACCACTTGTCTTACCTAAAGACCAATGTGAGACATGGGAGCAAGAAAGCCATCCGATATTGTTTTAAGGACTATTACATAGGCAATCAATAACTTAAGTAAAGCAAAAAGACTTGGATCTTTCACAATTAATAACTTAAGTAAAGCCAAAAAGACTTGGATCTTTGACAGTTTTTTTCAAACTAAAAAAGCACAATCTCATGCTAACAAAACTATAAATCACAATTGAAAGGTTTGAACAAGAAAAAGATCAACAATCTTAATAAGAAGGATACTTTTCATTTCATTTGATGATTACAAACTAAAATAAAGTCTCTCAAGAAATTGATAAACAAAAAATGTAGGTGACTGCTTCATTATTTTGAGCAAAAATATCAAAATCTCTATTGATTGAGCTCCATCTAGTAGTATCCTTTGTAAGATCCTGCAAGAAGGAATAAAAAGAAAGATTTGTTAGATACCATGCACATGAGTGTTCAAGCATGTGTATCAAGAATATATGACATGTCACTAGTACCTTAGGGTTGCTTTCTATCCAGCCTTAGAAGATTGTTCTCAGCTTTCACCTTATTTATATAAGCCTTTGCTGTGGTTGCCTTCAAAACTCCTTTTGTGTTACAACCCAATTGCCTAGCTAAAGTGGTCAATTGTGACGCCTTCATGCTTTCAATGGGTGTACGCTCCTTTGCCAAGATCTCTTGTATTTGGGCTCTTCTCATTTCATTGCGGTGGCTTGTGTCACTTGCATCTTCAATGATAGTTTCATCTCTGTCACCTTTTGCAGGTGGTATTCTTCTTGTAAAGAACACCTTAGCTGACCAAACATCATTTTTCTGCTTCCAATACTCCATGATTTGTTTGTATTCACTATCATTTGTCACTATAGGTTGTCCATAACGATTAGAAGCAATTAAATCACGCACATCCCTTCTCTCATCAAGCTGAATCAAGTATGGCAGTAGCTCCTCCAAGAGCATATTGTCAACCATCTTCTCAGCATCAAATTGTGGTGGAAAAATGCAATTGTTTGCTGGTGAAATACATCCCTTGTAAGGAGAGTCATCAATAAGCACTGTTCTTTGTGGATCACATTCAAACCCCATGGCAATTTTGGCTAGAGGCTTGAACATTGCCTCAACGTTTGGATTGTCGGGTCTAAACAATTTTTGAGTTTGAGCGGTGTAGCAAACATCTTGCGACCAAATTGCAAAGAAAGGCAATGTATCCTCAGCTAAGTTGTTTAGTGCTGCAAGGATTTGATACACATTATTCCTAGTAGCTGTCGACCAAATTGCAACATTAAACCTTTGTAAAATAGTCTTCAAGAATTGGATGCAACCTGGCCTGAGTATAATATATCTTTTTGAATCCATTTGCACTGAGTTGTGGTGTGAGGATGGTTGAGGGGAACGTTTCAACAATAGACCATTTAAATCCAATATAATTGTAAGCATGGATTTCTCAACATCTACGCTACATGACGTAGTACCAATTGGCAATAGCTCGTGAGTGGACTTTTCAGTCTCTTTTGATGTATGTTGCATTTTTGAAGCATCGATTTCTTGGTTCTCATTATTGGAAGCTTGCTCAAGTTGCACAACACTAGACTCTAGTATAGAAATATCATCCATCTTGGGCACTTTAGAAACCATAGAATCTATGGATTCTATAGTTGTTGACTGAACCATAGGAGCATTATCCATCCCAGTTTGTGAATCTAAGAAAACACACACACAAATGGTATCTCAAAACCACTAGAATTTTATTCACCATATTTATATGTAGAACTCCTAGTAAGAAATTTATTTAAGGTAAAGTCGTTGTTAGAATCCTTGCAACCATTTTCAGCATTCGTACACCAAACACCACTTGTCTAAAATACAATCTACTAACTCAACATTTTCCATCCTACACTTTATTAAAGATGAGTACTTAAAGTGAAAACTAAAAGCCACCCTTGTTGAGGAAACATGGATACAAGGTCCACCAAATGTCCAACCTAGACTACAAGAAAATAATTAGAGATTTGGCTTAGATTTGGATTCAAAGGCCACCACTTATTCAAGTAAGATAACTCCACTTGTTTAAGACAGTAATGTTTGAAGCCCCACCACTTGTCCAACCTAGACATTGATTAAATTTTGGTAAGATTTATCACAAATCTAGAGTAGAATCAAGATTCTATGGCCAAGGTAGTCAAATATGTTAGACAACACACAAAGCATAAGAGCACTCTAGATTCTCGTTGAGCATAAACTAAACAATAATCAAATGTTATATTTACTTGAGATTTCATCCATGAAAAATGAAAATGATGCATGTACTTGAGATTTCCATCCATGTACAATACTTTACAATGTCAAGTAAAGTTATAGTCAGCAAACAACTCTTCTCCTGCTTCAACTTGACAAATAGTCTCAATGCATACATGGCCATATTCTTCTGACTTGATGTGTGAAGAGGTGCATTTATGCCAAGGTGGCAAATTTGGATCAAATGTATAGCGTACGTTGGGACAGACATTTGTACTGTGAGAACTATTTATATAGCCCGACACGTTTCCTTCTTCTACACAACCAATAATGTATGATTGATCTTCCTCTTCTTCTATGTTTGGATCCTCTAGAAGAGAATATTTATAAGCTCTTGGAAATATTTTGCATATCTTTTTCCAGTCTTGAAATCTATACTTATGCCCTCCATAGTTTAGAATAGTCAAACCACTTTCCAGGGTAGTATGCACAAATAGCCCATAACCAGCTCCTTCAATACATGAAAGTCGCACTTCAAAATCCACACCGTTAATATGGAAAATTACATCTTTGGGAATAGGAAAAGTTGGTGTCCCAAAAGGATCTTCATGCCAATCATAGTGTGAAATACATCTAGTTTTTATATCACTTAACTCCTTTGTGTCTGCAAAAAGAAGAAAATATTATGCATAAAATAATGACAATATCAAAGAAAGATATCATTATTTTATAGTCCAATAGGTCCATTGTATGGAAGACTTAGAGTGCCTCTTACATGGTGCCTCCAAGGTTTCCAAAAAATAAAATCATTGGAAAAAAAAGGCCACTGTGTCTCCAATCTATTGCCCATTTGAAGCATAGAGAGAACCAAGGTCCACCACTTGTCCAAGCTAGACATGGAGCATTGACACAAGATCCAACACTTATCCAAGAACCCTATAGTATATGTGGTAACATGGGATGCATTGATGCAACAAAAGTAGTCTAGCCTCCTCATCCATCTCTTTTTTCTTGTAGCCTAGAGGGATTAGTTTCAAGGTCTATCACTAGTCAAAAACTACACATAGAACATTGATACAAGGTTCCACCACATGTGAAACCTATCATCTCTAGTAGCATGGATGGTTTGATATCAAGGTTCATCGCGTGTCCTACCTATACTCTATTGTAGCATATAGATTCTGGTTTGGTGGTACTACACTTGTCCAAACTTGGCTTGTTGTTGATATCTGGAGGTAATCAAGGGTCCTCCACTTGTCCAAGTTAGGCATATAAAACAATTGCAAGGTCCACCATGTGTACAACATATGATTGATTATAGCATGCATGGTCTTATTTCATGGGCAACCATCTTCTCTCCAACATGTGTCCAACCTCGGCTCCATTGAAGCATGGAGAGAAGCAAGGTCCACCACTTATCAAAGCTATTATTTTCTCCCAGTGCTTTCAAAACCCATAATACGTTGTACATGGGGGGGGGGGGGATTCTTGTTTCAAGGTCCACCACTTGGCTAAGATTGGATCCATTGAAACATAAAGAGAAGCAAGCTCTACCATTTGTCCAAGCTAGGAGCCATTGAAACATGAAAACCCCATAATATGTTGTATACGGGGGGTGTTTTTCAAGGTCTACCACTTGTCTAAGCTATGGTCCATTGGAACATGGAGAGAAGCAAAGCTCCACCACTTTTCTAAGCTAGGATCCATTGAAACATGGAGAGAAGCAAGCTCCATTGTTTGTCTAAGCTAGGCTCCATTGGAACATGGAGAAAACAAGCTCCACCACTTGCCTATTATTGCATAGAGATTCTGGTTTGAAGGTCCACCACTTGTCCAACCTTGCCTTCATGTATGGAGATAATCAAGAGTGCAATGCTTCTCTAAGCTAGGGACATAAAAGAGTTTCAAGGTCCACTACATATACGATCTATGATGGGTTGTAGCATGGGAGGTTTCATTTTAAGGTTGACCACTTCTCCAGCTCCGCTTGTCCAACCTCAGATCCATTGAAGAATGGAGAATAAAGGTGTACCAACTCTCCAAAATAGGCAAGACAATCTCTATAAAACCCATGAATTGTTAATATATGCTATGCTGTGGAGTTTTGTTTGAAGTTCCACTCCTTATCCAAGCTACAATCCATTGAAGCATGGAACTAAGTAAGATATATCTCTAGTCCAAGATAGGATCCATTGAAACATAGAGAGAATCAAGGTCCACCACTTGTCCAAGCTATGCATGGGTAATTGATATAAGGACCACTACGTTTTCACCTATACTATGCTCTATCATGGATGGTTTCATATCCCACCAATTTTCCAACCTATTTAGTAGGTTGTATTATGGGGGTTTGGTTTCAAGGTACTTCACTTGTCTAAGGTGGGTTCCATTGAACCATGGAGAGAAACTATGTCTACCACTTGTCCGAAATATGCTCCTTTAAAACATAAAAACAAGGTCCACCACTTGTCCAAGCTAAAGTTTCTCTCCATTGAAGCATGGAGAGAAACAAGGTCTACCACCTGTCCAAAATATGCTCCATTGAAACATAAAAGCAAGGTCCACCACTTGTCCAAGCTAATATAACAAATGGGTGTTGGTTACAAGGTGTACCACACTTGTCTAAACTAGTCTTCATGCAAGGTCTACCACATGTCCAAGCTATATGAGCTTGTTTTGAAGGTCTACCACACCTCTTGAAATTAGGATCCATGTAAGGTCCACCTTTTGTCAAGCTATGCATTTAATGAGTACTAAAACTAAGTAAATTGCAGTACTTAAATACCTTTCCAAGCTCATTAAGATTTTGGTCTCTAAGGCCGGCCACCACCACATGTCTAATCTATGCTCTAATTGATTACTTATGCTAGTTCTCAAAGTCCAAACATAAGCTCCCTTCTAGCAAGGTTAGTTTAAATTTAGGCTCCAGCACCTGTCTAAGCTAGGTTCAATTTATGAAGCATCACCATTTAACCATGCTACGATCTAATGTATCATATCAAGGGGGTATTGATAAAAGGTCCAAAACTTATTGAGTTCAAGCTCTTAAGTAATTAAGTCTTTGTGAGTATTAAATGTTATAGTTTTAGTCTACAGATCCACCATTCAAAAACTCAAGTAATTTACTATTTACATTCAAACCTTGAATGCTTGAGATAAAAAATACAAACTCAATCAATACTATATAAAGCAAAATCTAACATTAAGAGTATCAAATCAGTAACAAGAAACACTAACATGCACAAGAAACTCAAAACATACGTGTCTCCATTTCCAAAAAGTCCTCCATTGACAGAGGATGGTGTTGTTGTTGTTCTTCTTCTCTTTGTGGAGAGCACTCCTCTGTAACAGGCACAATGTCGCCTGATTGCGAAGTGGATTGTTGAAGTCCAGCCCATTTTTCTATATCTTCATGAGACTTAACAAAGTCTAGCAGCATGGTCTCCACGCTTTTTGCCTCCTCCACACTATCAATTAAGCAGATAACTTCTTTTTTCTGTTGTATTCCTTCTTGTGCAACCAAGGAGCCATCACCAAAAACATCAACAAGCTTGCGGTCTTCAAAACAATATGTACGAATGTAGTGCTTGACCAAAGCTCTTTTTTTGGCCTCCAAATATTGCAAATCTGACATATCGTTATCTGCTACTTGAAGAAGAGAACAATCAATTGGCATGGGATGTTCCTCTGATCTTCTTCTCAGGTCTTCAAATGCATTGCCTTGTCCCAAGAAGGCAATAACTGTTAGGAATTGAATTGCTCCTTTGCAAGGAGCTGATGGAAAGTGATGCAATGCACCACAACAATGGTAGCTCAGATTATCTCCCATGGCGTGAAAGGCACATTGCAATTTTGTGAAGTTAGTGAAATCCACAAATGCAAGAAAGACAAATCCAGGATCTGTTGACCCTCCAGCAATAGCCAAGATCCCATCCAAAGCATTGTTAAATGTCTCCTCACTCCACTTCAAATTGCCTCCAACGTTTTTTGTCATATCTAAAACACATAAGCCAATAGGCACTTTATTATTGAAGTGGCGCATCAAGTAGAGATTGCCTTCCATTTGTAGGCTCACCACATAGATTGACCATGGCAAATCTCTAGGCTCAGTTTTCTCCTTTTGAAGGTGAATTGCCCATTGCATGTATTTTATTGCTCCATCTGGAAAAGCCATTTTCTTTGTTCCACGCGTCAAACTAGATCTGATCCATTCCTCGCATAGCATTAAAATTGTTTTATAAACAACATCATTGATGTTATACATTTTGACCACCTCCTCCCAGTCTTTACATGGTGAAGACTCATTCAAATTGTTGAAGCCTTCAAGAAGTGCATCTTGAATCAATTTGTCTTGCTTCAACTGCTTGATTCGATCATACATGTCAGTTGCATCACCATCCTTTGCACTCTTTGACAGTAAAATCTTCTCATCTCTAATCTCTTCTTGAATAGTCTTTACCTCTGATTCCTCAAGGCCACAAAGGTATCTAAATACAGTTGTTGGGGGTTTCTTATTCTCCTCTTCTAGATTTTCAATGATTTCTATCCAGCAATCATAAACTAAATCAGAGTACGTGACCATGTGTGCCTGTTTAGCAATCCAACTTGCTGCTGCACTCATTCTTGCCAATCGAAGAAAAGCCTAAAAAGAAATAGAGAAATAATTAAACTATTGAGCAAGATTTGTTAATTAAACACTATCAAAAAGACAAAGAAAATAACTTACATCCCATCCGGCACGAGATGCATGTCCCTCTGCAATTCCACTTGCTGCCTTTGGTGGTCGTCCTGAGAAGATCCATTGACTCCGTAAATGTCTCAATATTTGGCTGTAAGGTTGCTTGACATACAATGCCTGAGCCTCCTCATTTGCAATGGCAGATATAGCAGTTGCAACAAATGGAGGAGCATTCACAACAATGCGAGCCTTTCTAAATTTATACACGCTAATCAGTCTTTCAAAGATCTCTTTGTTGTTTTGTTCATTGTGAAGCAAAACTTTTGCAGCATAGATTGAATGCTGCCCATCAAGAATCCAATAATGATAATCTTTAATTTTTTGCTCCTCTACCTCTTCTACTGCCAAAGGAGTCCCCTTCTTTGATTTTGCATTTCGAACAGGCATCAAATATGCACATGCTGCAGGCTTGGTCGTACTCCGTGAAAATCCAAATAACACACTTTCAGCGTGTTTTTTATCCATAATACGTGCATTATAGTGATCAGGAGCAAGCCAACAATTTTGAATAGGGATATCAAATTCCCTATATTGGAAAGGAAAATAATTTATGTACTTATTCATTCCACCTGTATCTTTTTCTTGTCCTTTCATGGCCTCAGCTTCTAAAACATCTGGATCCACAATTCTCATCTTTGACATTGAACCCTCTGTTGATGAGGATGCCAAAGATGCCTTGTCTACATCCAAAATGGAACTAGTTCGCTTAGCTTCTACTTTCTGCACTTTTGCTTGCTTCTTTGTGGATGGTGGTCGTGAAGCTTTCACCTTTTTTCGTTGTAGTGTGGCAATGATGGAGCTTTGAAGTTGATCTGCTGTGATATTTGGATTTGATTCTGCAAACTTCCATCCTCGAGAAAACATTGTCTCTTCTTTGTTTCTAGACATGCGCTCCAATGCATATGCTCCTGGAGATAGTTGAAATTCTAGATTCATTGGAACTAGAATGTCAATGCATTCCACCTCTGGATGACTATCAACTACAGAGACAGATGCTTCCACAACTTGTCCAACATCTTCAAACAAGCTGTCATTCTCCTTTTTGGCAATAAATAGATGCACCTTATGAAATTGTGCACCCTCTATACCATGTATGTCCAAATACCATTTCCTAAGATCATTGCAAGTATAGTCAACTGAGACAGCAACCCTTGCAACCTGTTTTTTTGGAGCCATCTTTCCTGAAACAAAAAAAACCAAATGTTATTTTAACATATACTTTTTTGTAATGGATTAAGTTTGTGTGAATACAAGTTCCACCACTTGTTCAAGCTAGATCTAAGCAAGTATACATAGTGATCATTTAAGCTAGTAAACTAAGGGAAGGGAGAAGTAAGGTCCACCACTTGTCCAAGCTCAGCTCTAGACAACATGGAGAGATTCGAGGTCTACTAATTGTCTAATATAGGCTAACTATATTGAAACATAGAGAGAAGCAAAGGTCCACCACTTGTCCAATCTAGGGTCCATTGAAACATGGAGAGAAGGATGCTCCACCATTTGTCCAAAATAGGCTCCATTGAAACATGAAGAGAAGCAAGATGCACCATGTCTTTGAGATGCTAGGCTCCATTGAAATACCTTAAAACCATGATATTTTGTATATGTGGGGTTTAAATTCAAGGTCCACCACTTGTCCAACCTATTATCCCTAGTAGCATGAGTGGTTTGGTCTCAAGATTCACCACTTTTCCACTCTATGTCATTATATTAAGAAGATCTGGGTGTTAAGGTCCACCACTTGTCCAACCTATAAGGCTATATCTTAAATGGTATTATTTACCACCACTTGGAATGCACATGATGGGTTTTACATAGGGGTATGGTTCCAAGGTCCACCACTTGTCCAAGCTAACTCTATTGAAACATAGAGAGAATCAAAGGTCCACCACTTGTCCAAGCTAGGCTCCATTGAAACATGGAGAGAAGGATGCTCCACCATTTGTCCAAGCCAGGTTTGATTGAAACATGAAGAGAAGCAAGCTGCACCATGTCTCCAAAATGCTAGGCTCCATTGAAATATCTTAAACCCATGATATTTCGTACATGGGGGGTTTACATTCAAGGTCCACCACTTGTCCAACCTATTATCACTAGTAGCATGAGTGGTTTGATGTCAAGATTCACCACTTTTCCACTCTATGTCATTATATTAAGAAGATCTGGGTGTTAAGGTCCACCACTTGTCCAACCTATAAGGCTATATCTTAAAGGGTATTCTTTCTCACCACTTGGAATGACCATGATAGGTTTTACATGGGGGTTTGGTTCCAAGTTCCACCACTTGTCCAAGCTAACTCTATTGAAACATAGAGAGAAGCAAAGGTCCACCACTTGTCTAAGCTAGGGTCCATTGAAACATGGAGAGAAGGATGCTCCACCATTTTTCCAAGATAGGCTCCATTGAAACATGAAGAGAAGCAAGCTGCACCATGTCTCCAAGATGCTAAGATCCATTGAAATACCTTAAACCCACGATATTTTGTACATGGGGAGTTTACATTCAAGGTCCACCACTTGTCCAACCTATTATCTCTAGTAGCATGAGTGGTTTGGTCTCAAGATTCACCACTTTTCCACTCTATGTCATTACGTTAAGAAGATCTGGGTGTTAAGGTCGACCACTTGTCCAACCTATAAGGGTATATCTTAAAGGGTATTCTTTCTCACCACTTGAAATGTCCATGATATGTTTTACATGGGGGTTTGGCTCCAAGGTCCACCACTTGTCCAAGCTAACTCTATTGAAACATAGAGAGAAACAAAGGTCCACCACTTGTCCAAGCTAGGCTCCATTGAAACATGGAGAGAAGGATCCTCTACCATTTGTCGAAGCTAACTCTATTGAAACATGGGGGGTTTACATTCAAGGTCCACCACTTGTCCAACCTATTAACGCTAGTAGCATGAGTGGTTTGGTCTCAAGATTCACCACTTTTTCACTCTATGTCATTATATTAAGAATATTTGGGTGTTAAGGTCCACCACTTGTCCAACCTATAAGGCTATATCTTAAGGGTTGTTCTTTCTCACCACTTGGAGTGACCAGCATAGGTTTTACATGGGGGTTTTGTTTCAAGGTCCACCACTTGTCCAAGCTAACTCTATTGAAACATAGAGAGAATCAAAGGTCCACCACTTGTCCAAGCTAGGGTCCATTGAAACATGGAGAGAAGGATGCTCCACCATTTGTCCAAGATACGCTCCATTGAAACATGAAGAGAAGCAAGCTACACCATGTCTCCAAGATGCTAGGCTCCATTGAAATACCTCAAACCCATGATATTTTGAACATGGGGGTTTACATTCAAGGTCCACCACTTGTCCAACCTATTATCTCTAGTAGCATGAGTGGTTTGGTCTCAAGATTCACCATTTTTCCACTCTATGTCATTCTATTAAGAATATCTGGGTGCTAAGGTCCACCACTTGTCCAACCTATAAGGCTATATCTTAAACTTTATTCTTTCTCACCACTTGGAGTTACCAAGATAGGTTTTACATGGGAGTTTGGTTCCAAGGCCCACCACTTGTCCAAGCTAACTCTATTGAAACATAGAGAGAAGCAAAGGTCCACCACTTGTCCAAGCTAGGCTCCATTGAAACATGGAGAGAAGGATGCTCCACCATTTGTCCAAGATAGGCTCCATTGAAACATGAAGGGAAGCAATCTGCACCATGTCTCCAAGATGCTAGGCTCCATTGAAATACCTTAAACCCATGATATTTCGTACATGGGGGTTTACATTCAAGGTCAACCACTTGTCCAACCTATTATTCTTAGTAGCATGAGTGGTTTGGTCTCAAGATTTACCACTTTTCCACTCTATGTCGTTATATTATGAAGATCTAGGTTTTAAGGTCGACCACTTGTCCAACCTATAAGGCTAGATCTTAAAGGGTATTATTTCTCACCACTTGGAATGACCATGATATGTTTTACATGGGGGTTTGGTTTCAAGGTCCACCACTTGTCCAAGCTAACTCTATGGAAACATAGAGAGAAGCAAAGGTCCACCACTTGTCCAAGCTAGGCTCCACTGAGACATTTAGAGAAGGATGATCCCCCATTGGTGGAAGATAGGCTTCATTGAAACATGAAAAGAAGCAAGTTGCACCATGTCTCCAAGATTCTAGGATCCATTGAAATACCTTAAACCCACGATATTGTTTACATGTGGGGTTTAACGTCAAGGCCAGTCACTTTTCCAAGCTATTATCCCTAGTAGCATGAGTGGTTTGGTCTCAAGATTTACCACTTTTCCACTCTATGTCATTATATAAAGAAGATCTAGGTGTTAAGGTCGACCACTTGTCCAACCTATAAGGGTATATCTTAAAGGGTATTCTTTCTCACCACTTGAAATGTCCATGATATGTTTTACATAGGGGTTTGGTTCCAAGGTCCACCCTTATCCAAGCTAACTTTATTCTTCTCATAGAGAGAAGCAAAAGGTCCACCACTTGTCCAAGCTAGGCTCCATTGAAACATGGAGAGAAGGATGCTCCACCATTTGTCGAAGCTAACTCTATTGAAACATGGAAGGTTTACATTCAAGGTCCACCAGTTGTCCAACCTATTAACGCTAGTAGCATGAGGGGTTTGGTCTCAAGATTCACCACTTTTTCACTCTGTGTCATTATATTAAGAATATTTGGGTATTAAGGTCCACCACTTGTCCAACCTATAAGACTATATCTTAATGGTTATTCTTTCTGACCACTTGGAGTGACCATGAAAGGTTTTACATGGGGGTTTGGTTCCAAGGTCCACCACTTGTCCAAGCTAACTCTATTGAAACATAGAGAGAAGCAAAGGTCCACCACTTGTCTAAGCTAGGGTCTATTGAAACATGGAGAGAAGGATGCTCCACCATTTGTCCAAGATAGACTCCATTGAAACATGAAGAGAAGCAAGCTGCACCATATCTCCAAGATGCTAGCCTCCATCGAAATACCTTAAACCCACGTTATTTTGTACATGGGGAGTTTACATTCAAGATCAACAATTTGTCCAACCTATTATCGCTAGTAGCATGAGTGGTTGCTCTCAAGATTCACCACTTTTCCACTCTCTGTCATTATATTAAGAATATTTGGGTGTTAAGGTCCACCACTTGTCCAACCTATAAGACTATATCTTAATGGTTATTCTTTCTCACACCCTTGAAAGACTATATCTTAATGGTTATCCCTAGCTATTATTGCTAGTAGCCTGAGTGGTTTGGTCTCAAGATTCACCACTTTTATTAAGAATATGTGGGTGTTAAGGTCCACCACTTGTCCCACCTATAAGGCTACATCTTAAAGGTTATTCTTTCTTACTACTTGGAGTGACCATGATAGGTTTTACATGGGGGTTTGGTTCCAAGGTCCACCACTTGTCCAAGCTAACTCTATTGAAACATAGAGAGAAGCAAAGGTCCACCCCTTGTCTAAGCTAGGGTCCATTGAAACATGGAGAGAAGGATGCTCCACCATTTGTCCAAGGTAGGCTCCATTGAAACATGAGGAGAATCAAGGTGCACCATGTCTCCAAGATGCTAGGCTCCATCGAAAACATTAAACCCACGATATGTCGTAGATGAGGGGTTTACATTCAAGGTCCAACACTTGTCCAAGCTATTATTGCTAGTAGCCTGAGTGGTTTGGTCTCAAGATTCACCACTTTTCCACTCTATGTCATTTATTAAGAATATGCGCGTGTTAAGGTCCACCACTTGTCCAACCTATAAGGCTACATCTTAAAGGTTATTCTTTATTACCACTTGGAGTGACCATGATAGGTTTTACATGGGGGTTTGGTTCCAAGGTCCACCACTTGTCCAAGCTAACTCTATTGAAACATAGAGAGAAACAAAGGTCCACCACTTGTCCAAGCTAGGTCCATTGAAACATGGAGAGAAGGATGCTCCACCATTTGTCCAAGATAGGCTCCATTGAAACATGACGAGAAGCAAGCTGCACCATGTCTCCAAGATGCTAGGCTCCATCGAAATACATTAAACCCACGATATTTCGTAGATGAGGGGTTTACATTCAAGGTCCACCACTTGTCCAAGCTATTATTGCTAGTAGCCTGAGTGGTTTGGTCTCAAGATTCACCACTTTTATTAAGAATATGTGGGTGTTAAGGTCCACCACTTGTCCAACCTATAAGGCTACATCTTAAAGGTTATTCTTTCTTACTACTTGGAGTGACCATGATAGGTTTTACATGGGGGTTTGGTTCCAAGGTCCACCACTTGTCCAAGCTAACTCTATTGAAACATAGAGAGAAGCAAAGGTCCACCCCTTGTCTAAGCTAGGGTCCATTGAAACATGGAGAGAAGGATGCTCCACCATTTGTCCAAGGTAGGCTCCATTGAAACATGAGGAGAAGCAAGGTGCACCATGTCTCCAAGATGCTAGGCTCCATCGAAAAACATTAAACCCACGATATGTCGTAGATGAGGGGTTTACATTCAAGGTCCACACTTGTCCAAGCTATTATTGCTAGTAGCCTGAGTGGTTTGGTCTCAAGATTCACCACTTTTCCACTCTATGTCATTATATTAAGAATATGCGCGTGTTAAGGTCCACCACTTGTCCAACCTATAAGGCTACATCTTAAAGGTTATTCTTTATTACCACTTGGAGTGACCATGATAGGTTTTACATGGGGGTTTGGTTCCAAGGTCCACCACTTGTCCAAGCTAACTCTATTGAAACATAGAGAGAAACAAAGGTCCACCCCTTGTCCAAGCTAGGGTCCATTGAAACATGGAGAGAAGGATGCTCCACCATTTGTCCAAGATAGGCTCCATTGAAACATGAGGAGAAGCAAGGTGCACCATGTCTCCAAGATGCTAGGCTCCATCGAAAAACATTAAACCCACGATATGTTCGTTAGATGAGGGTTTACATTCAAGGTCCACCACTTGTCCAAGCTATTATTGCTAGTAGCCTGAGTGGTTTGGTCTCAAGATTCACCACTTTTCCACTCATGTCATTATATTAAGAATATGTGGTGTTAAGGTCCACCACTTGTCCAACCTATAAGGCTACATCTTAAAGGTTATTCTTTCTTACCACTTGGAGTGACCATGATAGGTTTTACATGGGGTTTTGGTTCCAAGGTCCACCACTTGTCCAAGCTAACTCTATTGAAACATAGAGAGAAACAAAGGTCCACCACTTGTCCAAGCTAGGGTCCATTGAAACATGGAGAGAAGGATGCTCCACCATTTGTCCAAGATAGGCTCCATTGAAACATGACGAGAAGCAAGCTGCACCATGTCTCCAAGATGCTAGGCTCCATCGAAATACATTAAACCCACGATATTCGTAGATGAGGGGTTTACATTCAAGGTCCACCACTTGTCCAAGCTATTATTGCTAGTAGCCTGAGTGGTTTGGTCTCAAGATTCACCACTTTTCCACTCTATGTCATTAAATTAAGAATATGCGCGTGTTAAGGTCCACCACTTGTCCAACCTATAAGGCTACATCTTAAAGGTTATTCTTTATACCACTTGGAGTGACCATGATAGGTTTTACATGGGGGTTTGGTTCCAAGGTCCACCACTTGTCCAAGCTAACTCTATTGAAACATAGAGAGAAACAAAGGTCCACCACTTGTCCAAGCTAGGGTCCATTGAAACATGGAGAGAAGGATGCTCCACCATTTGTCCAAATAGGCTCCATTGAAACATGACGAGAAGCAAGCTGCACCATGTCTCAAGATGCTAGGCTCCATCGAAATACATTAAACCCACGATATTTTCGTAGATGAGGGTTTACATTCAAGGTCCACCACTTGTCCAAGCTATTATTGCTAGTAGCCTGAGTGGTTTGGTCTCAAGATTCACCACTTTAAAATAAGAATATGTGGGTGTTAAGGTCCACCACTTGTCCCAACCTATAAGGCTACATCTTAAAGGTTATTCTTTCTTACTACTTGGAGTGACCATGATAGGTTTTTACATGGGGGTTTGGTTCCAAGGTCCACCACTTGTCCAAGCTAACTCTATTGAAACATAGAGAGAAGCAAAGGTCCACCCCTTGTCTAAGCTAGGGTCCATTGAAACATGGAGAGAAGGATGCTCCACCATTTGTCCAAGGTAGGCTCATTGAAACATGATGAGAAAGCAAGTGCACCATGTCTCCAAGATGCTATGCCCCATCGAAAAACATTAAACCCACGATATGTCGTAGATGAGGGTTTTACATTCAAGGTCCACCACTTGTCCAATCTATTATTTGGTCTCAGATTCACCACTTTTCCACTCTATGTCATTATATTAAGAATAACGCGTTGTAAGGACCACCACTTGGTCAACCTATAAAGGCTACATCTTAAAGGTTATTCTTTATTACCACTTGGAGTGACCATAATAGGTTTTACATGGGGGTTTGGTTCCAAGGTCCACCACTTGTCCAAGCTAACTCTATTGAAACATAGAGAGAAACAAAGGTCCACCACTTGTCCAAGCTAGGGTCCATTGAAACATGGAGGGAAGGATGCTCCACCATTTGTCCAAGATAGGCTCCATTGAAACATGACGAGAAGCAAGCTGTACCATGTCTCCAAGATGCTAGGCTCCATCAAAATACATTAAACCCACGATATTTCGTAGATGAGGGGTTTACATTCAAGGTCCACCACTTGTCCAAGCTATTATTGATTATAGCCTGAGTGGTTTGGTCTCAAGATTCACCACTTTTATTAAGAATATGTGGATGTTAAGGTCCACCACTTGTCCAACCTATAAGGCTACATCTTAAAGGTTATTCTTTCTTACTACTTGGAGTGACCATGATAGGTTTTACATGGGGGTTTGGTTCAAAGGTCCACCACTTGTCCAAGCTAACTCTAATGAAACATAGAGAGAAGCAAAGGTCCACCCCTTGTCTAAGCTAGGGTCCATTGAAACATGGAGAGAAGGATGCTCCACCATTTGTCCAAGGTAGGCTCCATTGAAACATGAGGAGAAGCAAGGTGCACCATGTCTCCAAGATGCTAGGCTCCATCGAAAAACATTAAACCCACGATATGTCGTAGATGAGGGGTTTACATTCAAGGTCCACCACTTGTCCAAGCTATTATTGCTAGTAGCCTGAGTGGTTTGGTCTCAAGATTCACCACTTTTCCACTCTATGTCATTATATTAAGAATATGCGCGTGTTAAGGTCCACCACTTGTCCAACCTATAAGGCTACATCTTAAAGGTTATTCTTTATTACCACTTGGAGTGACCATGATAGGTTTTACATGGGGGTTTGGTTCCAAGGTCCACCACTTGTCCAAGCTAACTCTATTGAAACATAGAGAGAAACAAAGGTCCACCACTTGTCCAAGCTAGGGTCCATTGAAACATGGAGAGAAGGATGCTCCACCATTTGTCCAAGATAGGCTCCATTGAAACATGACGAGAAGCAAGCTGCACCATGTCTCCAAGATGCTAGGCTCCATCGAAATACATTAAACCCACGATATTTCGTAGATGAGGGGTTTACATTCAAGGTCCACCACTTGTCCAAGCTATTATTGCTAGTAGCCTGAGTGGTTTGGTCTCAAGATTCACCACTTTTATTAAGAATATGTGGGTGTTAAGGTCCACCACTTGTCCAACCTATAAGGCTACATCTTAAAGGTTATTCTTTCTTACTACTTGGAGTGACCATGATAGGTTTTACATGGGGGTTTGGTTCCAAGGTCCACCACTTGTCCAAGCTAACTCTATTGAAACATAGAGAGAAGCAAAGGTCCACCCCTTGTCTAAGCTAGGGTCCATTGAAACATGGAGAGAAGGATGCTCCACCATTTGTCCAAGGTAGGCTCCATTGAAACATGAGGAGAAGCAAGGTGCACCATGTCTCCAAGATGCTAGGCTCCATCGAAAAACATTAAACCCACGATATGTCGTAGATGAGGGGTTTACATTCAAGGTCCACCACTTGTCCAAGCTATTATTGCTAGTAGCCTGAGTGGTTTGGTCTCAAGATTCACCACTTTTCCACTCTATGTCATTATATTAAGAATATGCGCGTGTTAAGGTCCACCACTTGTCCAACCTATAAGGCTACATCTTAAAGGTTATTCTTTATTACCACTTGGAGTGACCATGATAGGTTTTACATGGGGGTTTGGTTCCAAGGTCCACCACTTGTCCAAGCTAACTCTATTGAAACATAGAGAGAAACAAAGGTCCACCACTTGTCCAAGCTAGGGTCCATTGAAACATGGAGAGAAGGATGCTCCACCATTTGTCCAAGATAGGCTCCATTGAAACATGACGAGAAGCAAGCTGCACCATGTCTCCAAGATGCTAGGCTCCATCGAAATACATTAAACCCACGATATTTCGTAGATGAGGGGTTTACATTCAAGGTCCACCACTTGTCCAAGCTATTATTGCTAGTAGCCTGAGTGGTTTGGTCTCAAGATTCACCACTTTTATTAAGAATATGTGGGTGTTAAGGTCCACCACTTGTCCAACCTATAAGGCTACATCTTAAAGGTTATTCTTTCTTACTACTTGGAGTGACCATGATAGGTTTTACATGGGGGTTTGGTTCCAAGGTCCACCACTTGTCCAAGCTAACTCTATTGAAACATAGAGAGAAGCAAAGGTCCACCCCTTGTCTAAGCTAGGGTCCATTGAAACATGGAGAGAAGGATGCTCCACCATTTGTCCAAGGTAGGCTCCATTGAAACATGAGGAGAAGCAAGGTGCACCATGTCTCCAAGATGCTAGGCTCCATCGAAAAACATTAAACCCACGATATGTCGTAGATGAGGGGTTTACATTCAAGGTCCACCACTTGTCCAAGCTATTATTGCTAGTAGCCTGAGTGGTTTGGTCTCAAGATTCACCACTTTTCCACTCTATGTCATTATATTAAGAATATGCGCGTGTTAAGGTCCACCACTTGTCCAACCTATAAGGCTACATCTTAAAGGTTATTCTTTATTACCACTTGGAGTGACCATGATAGGTTTTACATGGGGGTTTGGTTCCAAGGTCCACCACTTGTCCAAGCTAACTCTATTGAAACATAGAGAGAAACAAAGGTCCACCACTTGTCCAAGCTAGGGTCCATTGAAACATGGAGAGAAGGATGCTCCACCATTTGTCCAAGATAGGCTCCATTGAAACATGACGAGAAGCAAGCTGCACCATGTCTCCAAGATGCTAGGCTCCATCGAAATACATTAAACCCACGATATTTCGTAGATGAGGGGTTTACATTCAAGGTCCACCACTTGTCCAAGCTATTATTGCTAGTAGCCTGAGTGGTTTGGTCTCAAGATTCACCACTTTTATTAAGAATATGTGGGTGTTAAGGTCCACCACTTGTCCAACCTATAAGGCTACATCTTAAAGGTTATTCTTTCTTACTACTTGGAGTGACCATGATAGGTTTTACATGGGGGTTTGGTTCCAAGGTCCACCACTTGTCCAAGCTAACTCTATTGAAACATAGAGAGAAGCAAAGGTCCACCCCTTGTCTAAGCTAGGGTCCATTGAAACATGGAGAGAAGGATGCTCCACCATTTGTCCAAGGTAGGCTCCATTGAAACATGAGGAGAAGCAAGGTGCACCATGTCTCCAAGATGCTAGGCTCCATCCAAAAACATTAAACCCACGATATGTCGTAGATGAGGGGTTTACATTCAAGGTCCACACTTGTCCAAGCTATTATTGCTAGTAGCCTGAGTGGTTTGGTCTCAAGATTCACCACTTTTCCACTCTATGTCATTATATTAAGAATATGCGCGTGTTAAGGTCCACCACTTGTCCAACCTATAAGGCTACATCTTAAAGGTTATTCTTTATTACCACTTGGAGTGACCATGATAGGTTTTACATGGGGGTTTGGTTCCAAGGTCCACCACTTGTCCAAGCTAACTCTATTGAAACATAGAGAGAATCAAAGGTCCACCACTTGTCCAAGCTAGGGTCCATTGAAACATGGAGAGAAGGATGCTCCACCATTTGTCCAAGATAGGCTCCATTGAAACATGACGAGAAGCAAGCTGCACCATGTCTCCAAGATGCTAGGCTCCATCGAAATACATTAAACCCACGATATTTCGTAGATGAGGGGTTTACATTCAAGGTCCACCACTTGTCCAAGCTATTATTGCTAGTAGCCTGAGTGGTTTGGTCTCAAAATTCACCACTTTTATTAAGAATATGTGGGTGTTAAGGTCCACCACTTGTCCAACCTATAAGGCTACATCTTAAAGGTTATTCTTTCTTACTACTTGGAGTGACCATGATAGGTTTTACATGGGGGTTTGGTTCCAAGGTCCACCACTTGTCCAAGCTAACTCTATTGAAACATAGAGAGAAGCAAAGGTCCACCCCTTGTCTAAGCTAGGGTCCATTGAAACATGGAGAGAAGGATGCTCCACCATTTGTCCAAGGTAGGCTCCATTGAAACATGAGGAGAAGCAAGGTGCACCATGTCTCCAAGATGCTAGGCTCCATCGAAAAACATTAAACCCACGATATGTCGTAGATGAGGGGTATACATTCAAGGTCCACCACTTGTCCAAGGTATTATTGCTAGTAGCCTGAGTGGTTTGGTCTCAAGATTCACCACTTTTTCACTCTATGTCATTATATTAAGAATATGCGCGTGTTAAGGTCCACCACTTGTCCAACCTATAAGGCTACATCTTAAAGGTTATTCTTTATTACCACTTAGAGTGACCATGATAGGTTTTACATGGGGGTTTGGTTCCAAGGTCCACCACTTGTCCGAGCTAACTCTATTGAAACATAGAGAGAAACAAAGGTCCACCACTTGTCCAAGCTAGGGTCCATTGAAACATGGAGAGAAGGATGCTCCACCATTTGTCGAAGCTAACTCTATTGAAACATGGGGGGTTTACGTTCAAGGTCCACCACTTGTCCAAGCTATTAGTGCTAGTAGCATGAGTGGTTTTGTCTCAAGATTCACCACTTTTTCACTCTATGTCATTATATTAAGAATATTAGGGTGTTAAGGTCCACCACTTGTCCAACCTATAAGGCTATATCTTAAAGGTTATTCTTTCTCACCACTTGGAGTGACCATGATAGGTTTTAAATGGGGGTTTGGTTCCAAGGTCCACCACTTGTCCAAGCTAACTCTATTGAATAATAGAGAGAAGTAAAGGTCCACCACTTGTCCAAGCTAGGGTCCACTGAAACATGGAGAGAAAGATGCTCCACCATTTGTCCAAGATAGGCTCCATTGGAACATGAAGAGAAGCAAGATGCACGATGTCTCCAAGATGCTAGGCTCCATCGAAATACCTTAAACCCACGATATTTCGTAGATGGGGGGTTTACTTTCAAGGTCCACCACTTGTCCAAGCTATTATCGCTAGTAGCATGGTTTGGTCTCCAGATTCACCAGTTTTCCACTCTATGTCATTATATGAAGAATATCTGGGTGTTAAGGTCCACCACTTGTCCAACCTATAAGGCTATATTCTAAATGATATTTTTTTTGACCACTTGGAATGTGCATGATATGTTTTACATGGGGTTTTATTCCAAGGTCCACCACTTGTCCAAGCTAGATCTATTACATATATATTATACATACAATATTCAACTAGATTCCCTACCTATCATGTCCAGTAGCATGGATGCTCTAGCTTGAAGGTCCACCACTTGTCCAACCTATACTCTCTTATGTAAGGGAGATCTCGCTATAAATTCAAAACCTTCCCGCCTAAATTTAAAATATCCCTCCCAAATCTTAAATATCCCGCCTAAATTTTAAACTATCCCGCCCAAATTTTAAAATTCAAACTTTTTTATAAAAATTTAAATTTTACTACTTAAATTTAAAATATTCCACGCAAAATTGATTTTAAATTCAAGTTTACCACAAAAAGATATCATTATACCACCTAAATTCAAATATGCAAACCTCAAATCATTATATTGTACATAAATTCAAACAAATTCAAATTAACAAGCCTAAACTGATATTAGTTTGCATAGATATGAATTTATCACACCTAAATTATGTCACCATGTTAGAGAGAGTGGTTAGAGAATTTGAACAAGGTCCACCACTTGTCCAACCTAGATACCAAGAAGGATTGAGTGTACAAGGTATTGTTTGGAGGTCCTTATAGTCCATTGGTCTCAAGGTCCACCACTTGTGGTAAGGGTCACCAAAAAGTGTATATATTCATCCAAAGAAATACACGTATTTTTGGTCTACATGTCCTAGTTTAAACCATTTATGTCCATTAGGTGTATCACTAAACAACACTACTATTTTTTAGAAACAGAAGTTACAATCATATCTACAAATGGATTAGAGGAAAATCAGCTCAGCATACATCCAGAACTCGCTACAAGAATCGACTTTAACAGATCACGCAAGTAAGTCTTCCATTCAATTTTACTAGTATTACAATGTGTTAGTTATTTGTGATATTTATGTATGTATATATACTATGTGTGCATATCGTAATTAAGTGTAATTGTGTATCTGCATTATGTATGAGTATTACAATGAAATAACACAAATATACATACATACACATAGATAACACAGACGCACACATACATGAGCATGTATTTTCAAGAGAGAGATAGCAAATACAGAGATAGATAGATAGAGAGAGAGAGAGAGATAAATAACTGTTTTTTAGAGAGAGGAGAGAGAAAGATAACAGATTTCACTGTGTTTATGTATGTGGAAGAGAGGAAGACGATGTATGGGAATATGTGCACGTATTTTCAAGAGAGAGACAACAAGATAACAGATTTCATTGTGGTTATGTATGTGGAAGTGAGGAAGACGATGTGTGGGAATATGTGCATGTATTTTCAAGAGAGAGACAGCAAGATAACAGATTTCACTGTGGTTATGTATGTGGAAGAGAGGAAGACGATGTGTGGGAATATGTGTATGTGTGCGGGGATACTTTTAAACTATGTATCTCTGTCTTTTGACGAGAGAGTGTGTGTGCAAAAAGAGTTACAGAGAACCATCTTCTCTATATGGAGAAAGACAGAGAGTGAGAGAGAGAGAAATACCTGTTTTTTCTCTATTCGTGAGGTGTGCAATGTCTCCTGAGAAGACTGCCCGATCCTGCCCTTCTGGAAAGCGTTGTGTACGCTGCTGTTTCTTTGTCTTGTGCGCAAACTTTCAATCCTGTGCACTCCACCTGTGTGTTGTGTACGATGCCGAGCTTGCTCCTCTACACACGCGTATACTCCAACTGTGTGCGATCCGTGTGCGCTTTCTGTGTTTTTGCTGCTCGCCTGCTTTCTCTGTGTGCGTTTCTCGTGCGCTCTTTGTGTGCCTAATCTTGATAGGGTTTATTAGAATGCCACGTATGCTACAAGTCCATGTTTTATCATAGGATTAAAAAAAACAAAAGCAATATAAAAAATTAACCAATTCACACGGCCAAAATTAAAGAAATCATGGTTGAAAATATGAAAAACATGCGTAACTCTAAACTGGTGCCGGGAGGCGACAAGGGGCTGCCGCCCCTTGACCCCGCCCAGAACAATATCCCAAAATCAACCTCCCAAGCCCCGCCATCGAGAGCACTATATTCCACATCCCCATCAAGAGCGCTACCCCCAAACCTCACGTGGAAGCGCTGCCTTGTCACCCCATTGTGGCATTGCCCTAAGACCCCGCATCTGGAGTGCTAAATGGGAACATTCTTCATTAGTGAAATTTTGAACATAAATTATATTAGCATATACTTAAATATAATACAAATATTAACATATTAGCTATACTACTAATTTACTATAGCAGTTCTAGATTATGTCCCATACTATATTTAAGGTGCCAAAGGTTTGGCCTTATGGTCCTAGATTTAGCCAAGTGGTCAACACATATAGGACCAAGTGCACACTGTGCCACCAAACTTGGCCACCACTTCACTTGCCAAAGTTTAGGCCACATGGTCAATCCTAACTTTCCAATGTTCTTATTATGTCACCTTTTGCCTCGTGGAAAACCTAGGCTTGTTTTCACATACTCAGGCACTTCAAGCCACAATAAATTGTCATTACTCTTCGACAACCCTTTTGTTCAAGTCTTTGAAAAAACATTGTTTAAGGCCACCCTAAACCATTTTCATTTAGGGGTGTCTAAAACTAGATTTTTGGCAATTCGAGAAGAAAATGGTCAAAGTTTTATACTTAGTTTTAACCACTTGACCAATTCAAATATTGGAAAGCAAGGTCTTGTAATACTTTTCTTTGGACATCACACATTAAAACTAGGTCCCTCACTTGTCCAAGCTATGCTCTAATACAATAAAGGGCTTTTGGTTTCAAGATGCACCACTTTCCCAACCTTGATTCCATTAAAGAAGCTAGCTCTACTTAGACATTTAATAGCAAGGTCTTGCAGCAGTTCAGATTGAACATTTTCCATGGTAGCTAGGTCCACCACTTATCTAAGCTATGCTCTAATAGAGTAAGGGGGTTTTGGTTTCAAGATCCACCACTTGTCCAAACTTGATTTGGGAAGCAAGGTCCTATAATAGTTTGCTTTGGACATTCACCATTACAACTAAGTCCACCACTTCTCCAAGCTATGTTCTAATACACTAAGGAGGTTTTGGTTTCAAGGAGAACCACTTGTACGACTCTGTTTTTGGAAGTAAGGTCTTTACATAGTTCACCTTGGACCTTGGACATTGGATACTACAACTAAGCCCACCACTTGTCCAAGATATCCTCTATATATAGCCAAAGGGTTTGGGTTTCAAGATTCACCACTTTTCCAACCTTTCTTCCATTAAAGAAAGGAGGGGCTTTATAACTAGGTCCACCACTTGTCCAAGCTATGCTCTAATATGGAAAGGGTATTTTGGTTTCAAGGTCCACCACGTGTTCAACCTTGCAAGACTCAAGGGATACTTGGACATTGGAAAGCATAGTCCTATAGTAGTTGATAGGTGGCAGTGGGTATTACAACTAGGTCCAACCTATGCTCTCATATAGCAAAGAGGCTTTGCTTTCAAGGTCCACCACTTGTCCAACCTTGCTTCCATTAAAGAAATGAGGGGTACGTAAACATTGGCAAGCAAGGTAGCAAGATTCTAAGGTGTTTCACCTTGGATATTGGGCATTATAACTAGGTCCACCACTTGTCCAAGCTATGCTCTGATAAAGAAAGGGGATTTTTGTTTCAAGGTCCACCATGTGTTCAACCTTTCTAATATAGAAAGGGGATATTTGTTTCAAGGTCCACCACGTGTTCAACCTTGAAAGACTCAAGGGATACTTGGACATTGGAAAGCATAGTCTTATAGTAGTTGATAGGTGGCAGTGGGTATTAAAACTAGGTCCAACCTATGCTCTTATATAGCAAAGAGGCTTTGGTTTCAAGGTCCACCACTTGTCCAACCTTACTTCCATTAAAGAAATGAGGGGCTACGTAAACATTGGCAAGCAAGGTAGCAAAGTCCTAAGGTATTTCACCTTGGATATTGGGCATTATAACTAGGTCCACCACTTGTCCAAGCTATGCTCTGATAAAGAAAGGGGATTTTCGTTTCAAGGTCCACCATGTGTTCAACCTTTCTAATATAGAAAGGGGATTTTTGTTTCAAGGTCCACCACGTGTTCAACCTTGAAAGACTCAAGGGATACTTGGACATTGGAAAGCATAGTCTTATAGTAGTTGATAGGTGGCAGTGGGTATTAAAACTAGGTCCAACCTATGCTCTTATATAGCAAAGAGGCTTTGGTTTCAAGGTCCACCACTTGTCCAACCTTACTTCCATTAAAGAAATGAGGGGCTACGTAAACATTGGCAAGCAAGGTAGCAAAGTCCTAAGGTATTTCACCTTGGATATTGGGCATTATAACTAGGTCCACCACTTGTCCAAGCTATGCTCTGATATAGAAAGGGGATTTTTGTTTCAAGGTCCACCACGTGTTCAACCTTGAAAGACTCAAGGGATACTTGGACATTGGAAAGCATAGTCCTATAGTAGTTGATAGGTGGCAGTGGGTATTACAACTAGGTCCACCACTTGTCCAACCTATGCTCTCATATAGCAAAGAGGCTTTGGTTTCAAGGTCCACCACTTGTCCAACCTTGCTTCCATTAATATAGCAAGGAGGATTTGGTCTCAAGGTTCACCACTTGTCCAACCTATGCAAACCTTTTTCATGTTGTAGCATGATTTTTGGTTTGAAGAGTATTTTTCTATAACTATGGATTTAACAATGTAATCTTTTTACTTACAGGATGGACTTCGAATCTGGGGAGAAAGTACATATGATACTTGACAATGAAATCGTTGGTATTGGTTGTGTGTGTAGAACAGATCCAGATTCCACTTGTGGTGGTACAAAGATAGGGCTGGGAAATGTCTCCATACTAGTGGAGGAATGCTTGAAGGATGTGGTCCTACCTTTTCCTACAATGGATACTTCATCTCTCCAAGGCTCATTATGGAGTGCTGTTCGATGGTCAAAGCTTCTTTTGCAATCTTTTGTATTAAATGGGAACTTAATTGATCCACACGAAAGCTACAATGGTGATGAAGAACATGATCATTCTGATCCTCTAGTTACAGATGCAATACCTATGACAAGCCCAGAATTTGAAGCAATGATTCGAGAGTCTTGGAGAAATCAGAGGGTCCTTTTAAAAGATGACACAATGATGCAAACCATGAATTAAGGGACCATCTTATATGTATTTCCACATGATTATGTCAACTTTCAGGAACTTGGTCCTGATTGTGTGGGTGTGGGTACTGAAAGAGAAAATGCAAGCATTGATGATGTGGTTGAAGTGGGTAGCATCACTTTGCTAAAGTGGCCCATCAAGCAGACAACAATGTTGAATGGGAGCCCATTACAACGCTTTGTTCCTGTTGATGGCATGCATGCTACATATGAGGATGTATCCAACGATGGCAATGTTGGAAAAAAACTTGATGGGAGTAATGTTGTCCAGTTGTCAAGGAAGAGACGATACACTTTCATGAACAGGACTCAAAAATCAAAAGCAGCACCAGCTTCGACTTTTTACCTTTCAAACAAATCAATTCAAAGGGTATCATGCATTGATTGTTGTGCACAAAAATGCTGCCAATTTGCAGATCGTGATATGGTGACAAGGTTACGACAACAATTTTGGGGAGAGTCTCAAAAATCACGCACTAATTATGTTTATGATGTTCTTTCTATATGTTATCAGAAAGATGAGAAGTCACGATACCAATTCAGGCTAAATGGCTTTATTGTTTGTTGTAGAGCATGGTATGAGCTACATGGAATACCAAAGACATCATTTTATCGATACAAGGAGAACTTTGAAAATGGTGTGCGCCAATATGTACATGGGAACACATGTACATTGAGAAGGGGACTTCAACATACTAGTTTAGCAAGAGCACTACTAAATGAGTTTGTGGAAAACAACTCTGAGAAGATGCCACATAGAAGTAGAACACTGCTAGATGGCTCAAGAGAGACTCAATTGGTGATTCCATCAACATACAAACAAGTGGATATTTTATGTGAAATCAACACGACACTTGACCAAATGGGCTATGAGAAGAAGCTATCCCAATCTTCTTTTGGTAGAATTTGGAACAAAGAGTACCCACATGTCACTTTAACAAAGATGAGTGAGTTCTCTAAGTGCAATATTTGTAGCTCAATCAAGGCAAGGTTAGAAGCTAAACCTTCTCTTGAAGAGAGAGCTCTTCTCTTGAGGGAGAGAGAAGTTCACATGGCACAACAAAAGAGTTGCAGAAGCCTATATTATGCATGGCGCACGTATTCAGAAACTCAACCACAAAAATATGTATGCATAATCCATGATAAGATGGATCAAAAGAAGACTGCCATTCCTAGATTACGCATTGTTCCCAAGGGTGTGGATTCAGGATATAATCTGCAGGTGGCATTGATTGGCATGATCACTCATGGACATGGAGAAGGTCATTACGGACACTTTGTCTTGAATGGTTTGTGGCCAGCTGATCCAAATCTTACAATTGGCTCAATTGCTAATTGTTTACATAACCTCGAGAGGATAGATAAGCATCCTCTTGGTGATCTAGTAACAAATGGACTTCCAAGGAGCAATATTTCACTACTACATGATTTGAACTCAAGGGATGCTTTGGACTACCATAACTTGAGTGATGGAAAAGAGCCCATTGTGCAGTTGTCAGAAATTGCAGAAGAGGAATTGGGGTCAACATTTCGCAGATTGCCAGAGAACTTGTTGCTACAATTGGATAATTGTACAGGGGAAAACAAAAATCGATAATTATTTGCCTATTTGTCAATGCTTGTTGCAAGGGGTGTTTTCAAAACCATCCAGCTGGGATTTTTAATGGTTGGGCATACACATGAGGACATAGACGCCATGTTTAGTAGGTTTTCAGAGAAGTTGAGAGTTACACAAACCTATACTTTGCCACATTTGATGGATACATTACGAAACAGCTCATCTTCATCTCCAGCTCCATTTTTTCTCACAAAGATCCCCGATTTCAAGCAATATTGTGATGGCTATCTTTGTGATGGACAAGACATACTTGTTGGACATTCCAAACCGCTTCAGTTCAGGTTCTTTATGCAGGATGAGACACCAATGATGCAATATAAGGCACATGTAGGTGTATCAAGTTGGAGTGGAAGTATTCGCCTTTGGAAAACAGACACAGAAGGCAAGCCAATGTTACCACATGGAGATCCACCTCTAGTACAAATGGCGGAGTATGTCAAGGTCCACGAAGAAGTCATTTTGGGGCTAAAGAACTATATAAAATTTTGGAAAAATTTAGGGAATGGTTCAAGTATTCCGCGATATTATAGACCCGTGATAGATTATTGGAGTAAGGTAATTGAAGAGATTGGAAAAGCAATCATATCAGAGGGAGTCTTGTATGAAATGTTTTGGCCAAAAACTCAAGAATATTCTCACCTACAAAGCACTACACTGAATTTGCAACAAGGAGCAGAAAGATTCCTAGGCCTTGAAGAGTTGAACGATCATTTTTGTGGGCCTCAACGAGATAGGCCAAGGGAAGAGTTTGACCCTATGTCTGATGTGCACCAAGGTGACTTTCTTATGCTTGTTCCGAGTGACACAGAAATCTATCCAGTGTGGCTTGCAATGGCTTTATCTGATATTGATAATGAGCCTACATCACCAAACTACAGAAAACTCTTGATTCAATATTGGGCACCTTGCGCGAGAAAAAGTGGGATGACAGATACTCAAGCTTACAGTAATTGTTGGAAGGGTCATTGGGCTGTCAACTATAAGGACCCACAAGTGTGGGAAACTATAGATGCAATTGTTTGGTCCTGGAGACCCAACAAAGAAGGACCATTTTCTAGAATAAAGATTCCAGAAAGACATGCTCTAAAAGCCAAAGAAGGCCTCACTCGTGCACATCAGCCACACTTGGATCAAAGTTCAGATATGGTATCAAATGTGGAGTAGAATTATGTGGAGCTTCTATTGTGACTATACTAGTCAATTTGTAAACAAAATCTTTTTTGTATCTTCCTTTGTTTTATGTAATTTATAGTTATTATTCAAATCCATGTGTTGTACATCCTCTTGACTTTTGGTGTTTATCAACACCACAATCCTATGAGATTTTCACTTTATTTACTAGCCACACACCTCAATTTTTCCCACTTTAAGTGGAAAATTCCCAAATTACATGAATTCGGTCGATTTGGAGATTCCCATAATGTGAGATTTTTACCAAAATACCTAATATGGTCTTTTGTGTCTTTTATCAAGGGCTCATCATTCTCAAATGTGAGCTGCCTAATAGGCTAGCTTACCAAATTCAAACTTGAAATAACACTTTGATGTGAATGCATCCACCCTTTCACAATGACACCCAAGCTACTCTCACCTAGTTCAATATAGTTTATAGCCTCATATGGGTGGACCAACAATACCACTCTGTTACCAAATTTTGTAGATCCATTTTCAGCCCAAAGGATGACTCTTTTCTCTTTCCAACTTGCTCTACCTATCAAGCCATCTTCTTGACCAACAAGAAAATCCTCATCTATTGTGTTATATTTTCCTCTATCCATAACAATATTATGCAATGGACATTTGATGATGCTTCCAACTGCTTGAGACATGGTTCTTGCATCCATTGTGATGAATGGCTTCATCTCTAAAGTATATCATCACCATAAAAGACAAGGTTGTTCTCGCCTTCATTTTCTTCTTCATCTTCTACCATGTGAGATGATCCTTTGATAGGTCTCTTCCCTTCGTATCTTCTGTTGTTTCTTCTCTACTACTACTGCTTTCTCCACAACTATTGCCTCCATTTGAGTAGCATCAAGAAGGAGGGTAATAGATTTTTTTTTTTGTGGTAGTCTTTTGCTACGTGTCCCATTCTTCCACATTCATAACACTTTCTTCAAGTTGATGATGTTGATGGTGAATATCTTCCCCTTGAGGATGTCGTGACAAAAGACCCTCCTGATGATGTTAATGAACCTTTTTGCTTTCTTTCTTCTTCTTGGATTGAGTTGATGACATCTTGGAATGGTGGAGTTGGTTCTTTTTCTTCAAGAATTGGGACTAAGTGGTCATAAGAAGGTGGAAGTGCACTTAATAGTATGGTCACTTTGTCGTCTTCTGGTACTTCGACTTCTTGGATGTAAGTCAGCTATGTGACAATGCTCTTAAGCATATTTACTAGGCTAGAAATGTCCTCCCCTTTAGTCATAATGATTTTGTAAAGTTGTCTTTTGAGACTCACTTTACTTCTTTTGGCCCTGGCTCCGAAATCATTTTCTAGGAAATGCAAGGCTTCATGCGCATTCTTAATTCGTCTATGAAATGCACATAGTTGTCATGCAAGGAAGTGATGATAGCTCCTAATGCTTGTTCATCCTTGGCCAAATTATGTGTTCCTGCTATGAGTGTGGATGCCCTAGTGTGCACTCCATCGGGTTTGGCTTGTTTCTCTAAGGCAGTATTGATGACAAAACACAAACATTTTTTCATGAGGTATCCTCCTAACTTTGTTTGCAAGGTGTGAAACCCTTCCCCGTTGAATTTTTCTATTCCCTTCTCTCCCATTTGTGCTAATAGAGAGGTCTTAGCTTAGGATACTCTCCTAACCAGTGTCTACATCTTTAATGGTGCACAAGAATTTGAACATTTATTTGTTGTGCTCGGATGGGTTCATTTCATTGCAAGTTAAGAGAGAGAGAGAGAGAGATTTTTATTTGTCAAAGTGAAGAACCTCTTCAAGGGAGTGAATCCACTCTTCACGAAGTTTTGCTTTGCCTGGTTGCCTTTTGAAAATGTTACAATGTTGCATTTGATGGGAACTGCCCCTTTTTTGGCCCCGTTGCTGCTGGCACTCGACTTGTGGGAGCAAGTCCCTAAAGGCTAGTGGCTTTAGGATATCCCCATGGGAAATTGGCCTTAGTAGGCTTGGAGAAAGCTCCAAAAGTCCTGCTTGTTGGGGCTTTGAGGATCCAAGGTCACGGGATCACCCCTTGGTAGGAAACAATTGGTACTGTTTTATTACAAGAAGATCCCCACAGTACCAGGATGCGACCCATCTACTTTTCTAGTAGGGTCATGAATGCTTTGGAGAGAGGCTACACGGAGGCAGAACTCATGATTCTTTCTCTCATGTTTGCAGTGAGAAAGTTTAGATCCTACTTGCTACCAAAACCTTTTGTAATTCTCACTGCAGAAAATTTGTTTCCTTGGGTGTCATCTCAAATGAATCTTAGCACTAGGATCTCAAAGTGGATTATGGAATTGCAAGAGTTCCAATACTCTTTCAAGGTAGAAGATAGTGTGCGTGCACAATTGGCACGGATCCTCACTTATAGGGTACATGAGAAGGAGATTAAGGTGCCTGAAGTAAATACCCTACGATTGCCACCACCTAAAAGTATTCCGAATGCTTTTACCTTATTCTTTGATGGAGCTTTTCGACGAGTCATAGGAAAAGCAGGGGGAGGGCTAGTATTGCTCAACCCAAGTGGAGAGGTGGTCATGAAAGAGAAGGTTAATCTACCAGGTTCAACTAGCAACAATGAAGCAGAATATGACACACTACTTCATGGTTTAAAAATATGAATTGGCCAAGGTATACAACGTCTCATGGTAAAAGGGGATGCACTTCTCATTGTGAAGCAAATTTTACGCATTTGGGAATGCAAGAATGAAAGCTTAAGGACAAAATTTCATGCCATTCGTAGGATGTTTAATCAGTTTGAAGAAGTGCAACTATATCATATTCCTAGGAAACAAAATGAACATGCCGATTTACTTGCACAACAAGCAGTTACATGTGTTGAGAAAGAAGTGCAGGTCATCATCGTGACAGCAACTGTCAAGCAACCGAGATACCAGGGATTGGAGTCATTGACTCCCATTATTAGCTACATTTTGAAGGGTGAGTTTCCACAAGACTTCACGAAGGCCCAGAAGAGGAGACTCGTGAAAAAGGCAAGCGCGTATCTCTTACTAGAAGGATCCCTCTATCAAAGAGGGAAGGATCAAGTGTGCAGAAGAGTATCAACTATCAAGGAAATTCCAGCCATTCTAAAAGGTTTGCATGAAGAGGCATGTGGTGGTCATTTTGCCCAAGAGTTAACTGTGAAGAAGATTTTGCTTGCGGGGTATGTTTGGCCAAGTCTGCATGTGGATGTCCAACATTGGTGTAAAAGTTGTCACAATTTCAGATAAATGGGAATAGAAGATTGGTTTATGGTCCAAGGAAAATCGTGCTTGGAAATGGACCCTTTGAAAAGTGGGGCATTGATGCTATGGATCCTCTCCCTAGGACAAAAAATGGTAAACTCTACATTCTAGTGGCTGTAGACTATATGACTAGGTGGGTGGAAGCACAAAGTGTGGCAAAGGTAAATGAGAGGACAGTGAGCAAATTTGTCTACACTCACATTTGTTGTAGATTTGGCACACCTTTGGAGATTGTTTCTGATAATGGCCCAGGGTTTAGAAAGGGCTTGCTCACAGAGGTCTGTGAAGAACTTCACATTCTACATCGTCATAGTACACCCTACTATCCCCAATCCAATGGTCTGGTAGAAAAAGCTAATGGTGTCATTGCAGGCATCATTAGAAAAATGGTGAGAAATAAGACAAAGTTGTGGGATGACTTCTTGGATGGTGCCTTGTGGGAGTATCGAACCACATATAGGGAAGCCACGGAGTTTACACCATTTCACTTGGTCTATGGTCAAGAGGCTTTACAACCAATTGAGCTCAACATTCCAACAATGCGACTTCATGGCAAAGCAGCACAAGATGATCAAGAAGCATGGATGGATTGACTTCTTACATTAGCTGAGCTTGAGTGGAAAAGAGAAGCAACATATGAGTGCTACAAGAGGAAAGCTACGCAGGCGAAGGAGAAGCTTGACAAGAAACTCAAGGACAAAGGCATCAATAAAGGAGATCTTTTGCTAAGGTATGACAATCGACTCGATAATCGTTTTGATGCCAAATTTGAAACTAGATGGCAGGGGCCATACATAGTTAAGAAGGCTTTCAATTCAAGTTACTATCAACTTATGGACTTGACTGGGAAAGAGCACTCTAGGAAGGTAGATGGTTATCGCTTGAAGCCCTATTTGAGTCACCTTCTACCAAAGGATCTACCAAAGATCTGTCAAAGGGCAGCTGTCTCATGTAAGTATTGTTACATGAAGCATGAGTGTAACTCCAGCCAAAATTCTGAGGGGCCAAACAATGAAGATCTCGTCAAGGACTCTGAAGCACTCTCTTTGGAAAAGATGCTCTATGATGGTACATGAATATACCATCATCCTGGGGGAGGGCTAATGATAGCCGTTTTTCGGCTTTCCGTAATTTCCATAGTGAGTTAACCCACCCTACCAAAATCATCCAAACACTGTGCCTATCCCTACCATTCCACTGTATATAGGTGTATGTGAGTTAGGGGACTTTTCCCATATCTTCTTAAAAACCCTTAATTAGCTAGTCACTAGGCTAGTTGAGCCAAAAAAAAATAAAATATAAGTATATTATGGCCCATTTTTGTGTAAATATTTCATTGTATATAGGGCCTAAATAAAAGGATTTTTCATAATTATTTTGGTATTTATTTAAATATTTCTACCTATGGTGTGTTATTTATGCTATGTACATTGACTCAACATTACCATATTTTTTCTTACCATTTTGCATACTCTTTATTTCATATAAAAATAATTTCATGCAAGCGCCTCTTATTTTTGGTCTAACTCCATCCCAACAAAAATCCAAAAAAACTAGTTTATTTATGTGTATATTTTTTCACTATTGTCATTTTTTCCTTCCTACATCTATTCTCTATTTCTCTTATAAATTAGACCACCAAAAATATTCATCTTTTTATGGTAGACTTATAATGAGAGAGATTTATTTTGACCCCTTTATATTTTTTCCACCTATATTATTTATATTTGACATGTACATATTTTTTTAGACCCCTCAATATTTGATTTTCTTAGTTGTACTATTCACTTATATCATGATCTCAATAATATCTTCAATTATAGACCTACCAAATAAGGTCAAGGGTATGTGGCATGCATGCATGCACCATGGGGAGCTCACTCTTGGAGGTATTCAAAAGAATCATCCAAAGAAGGACCTCACAAGGACTTTGTGCAGTGGAAAACACAGTCGGTTTTGCTGAATTTTTAAAGATCACATGCTCCCCAAATTTGAAAAGATGATACAAACAAAAGTTGTAGCGCGTGAGCTGAACTTTTACCTCAAATTTTTTCATATGTTTTTTGAGCTACGAGCTGTGAGCTATGATTTTATTGGTGGACCCCAGTTTGCGCATGCTATGCAGCCACACTCCCTCTTCCCCTTTATCATTTTCCTCTTTCACACACACTTCTCCACTCATCATCCCCGCCTCTCTCACCACTCCTCTCTACACCCTACTCACCTTCTTCTCAACCTTGAAGAATAAGAGAAACCATGGTGAACTCATGTCTCCTACACACACTTCCATTCCAAAATTGACCACCTAGTCTCATTTTTCCTCTTCCATATTACCCATATCTATCAAGAAAACCACAAAATTCAGCCTCTTCTCTTAAAAGACAACACCATGTTGATTGATTACTCATATTCAATTACCTTGGCTCCCAAGGAAGGTCAAGAGTGGAGAAAAAACGTACCGTCAAAGCTAGTGGACCATCAACAAGCATCAAAATTGACCCTACTCAAGACACTTGGAGCATCAACATTGTAAGAAATCCATAATTTCTTACCTATTAAGAGTTTTTTCTTCCTTATTTGTACCCTACATGGATACTCCCATTGTAAATATCCAATTCCATTTGTAAATCAATAAAAATACTAACTCTACTAATTTACTAACACTAACCTACTATGAAAAGTCCTATCACCTCCACTTCTCTCCTCTCTCTCTTCTTCATCTATCCCCACCAACTTCTTGATAATTCCAAGAAAAAGAAATTAGATAAGTGCTGAAAATCTAACCCAACCATGGTTAGAGGAGTAACCCTAGCCCTCAAAATTGCTATAAACGGAGGGTGTAGCTAGCTCAACCTCTCTAGAAGGAGCTCTTGAGTTGAAGATCATTGTCTTATGCATATACATGTGTTGTATTAGGGGTGATTAGCATGGGAAATCTATGCCATTGTCAGAGAGAGTGATCATTCAATTGAGAGTAGGAAATCTATCATTTCTCCTACTAGTGTAAGCCTAACATTTTTTGAATCAAGGAGGGTGGATTTGGACTAAGCTTGGATACTTTGTCTCTCTTCCAACGTAAAGTAATGGACAACAGTGATGTGTAAGTGTCTTGGTGTTTTTTAAGTTCTTGATAGCTTGTCTCTGGGTGTTGTCATCAATTCAGCCATAAATTCCACATATTGTAAGAGGGCAACAGGGTGGAGAGCTCTTGAGTGGAAGATCATTGTTTTATGCATATACATGTGTTGTATTAGGGGTGATTAGCAAGGGAAATCTATGCCATTGTAAGAGAGAGTGATCATTCAATTGAGAGTAGGAAATCTATCATTTCTCCTACTAGTGTAAGCCCAACATTTGTTGAATCAAGGAGGGTGGATTTGGACTAAGTTTGGATACTTTGTCTCTCTTCCAACGTAAAGTAATGGACAGCAATGATGTGTAAGTGTCTTGGTGTTTTTTAAGTTCTTGATAGCTTGTCTCTGGATGTTGTCATCAATTCAGCCATAAATTGGGCAACAGGGTGGAGAGGACTCCCCTGGCCTTAAGAAAATGATTGGGGTGGATTTTCTTGTGATGTGTTGTGGTGTAATTTACTCAAGCTATGTTGAACAAATACTAATCTCACTTCGATTGGTCGTGACAGATTTGTAAGAAGGTATTAATGCAACAAGCATCCCCTCCCCCTTCTCTCTCTTTCTTACATATATAATTGTGTTTGCTTGATCATTGCCGATACATTTCAAAGAAGCCCGAGCAATCTCTCTCTCTCTCTCTCTCTCTCTCTCTCTCTCTCTCTCTCTCTCTCTCTCTCTCTATGCGTCCTAGTTCGCATCCAAAACTAGGTGGTGTCCCAAATTTGAGTAGGGTTAGGTTGCGGGTTTGTGTGTGTGTTTACTGTTTTTTCCAACCCCAACCAATTGAGCAGCACGGGAGCCTAGAAGAGTGCTTAGAGGCCACTGGGTGAAAGCATGTTAACCTATCGTGCTTTTTGTGCTAGTTAGCAGTTTCAAGTTAGCACATCTTCAAAAAGTTGGGCGTCAGGTAAATGTTTTACAAATAATATCAAAATTTGCCGGAGGTTGTACATTTGGATTCCTTGTTTCAAGTGCTTTCTATTGATATATCATATGTCATGGATCTTGGAGATGTAGCTCAAGTTATTGTACTAGTTAGCATATGTCAAAATTGTGCTAGTTAGCATTGTCCGGGACATGAAAAAGCATGACAGGTTAACAAGCTTTCACCCCACTCCTCTTGTTGCCCGCCCCGGACCGCCTTAGTATAGAGGGTAGTGGCTCAGTGGAATTTCACCATGAACTTGCCCACACATAGTCTAGTCGTCGTGAATGGATTAGAGGGTAGAGAAATCTAATGGAAATGCTAATGATCATTAAAGATTAATAATCACACTAACACAAAAGCATGGTAATAACCTAGCTAGCACACCATGGCTCTAATACCACTTGAAGGGAATAGGATCATGCTAGCTATGGTGGATGAAAGAGAAACATCGTGCACACAGTTGAGTGTGTGCTAGCTAGATTGTCACTCAAGAAAACTAGGCTCCAAGATCATGAACTCATAAACATGCTCTTGAGTTGTTGCTAAGACATCACAAGCTCACCCACCACAAACAAGAGAGATGTAATGCACAATAGAATTGTGTTTATTCATTCATGAAATGAGCTTTAAGTTGATCTACAGCCTTTCTCCACATCATGTGGGATAATTCCTTCTCTTCCCTCCTTCACTCAGACTTTAGGACAAAGCTCACACTTTACATGAAAATAGAACTCAAATTTTAATACATTTCCAAGATACGCTAACAATTTTGGTGAAATCTTGCATCCCATTTAATTAAGAAAATATACACTAAGTCAACCCATGGAGGATGGTAGGAGGCTCAAGCTCAAGTTTGAGCCCATATGTGCATCTAAGTGCTAAAATCTAAAACTGACAAGATTTTCAATTTAGGGATTGCGTTACATTGCAAAGGCACCCATGGAGTTTGGTAGGAGGTTGGACCCTAGATGATGTACATCGAAGTTCCAGAAATATATAGCTCACAAGAGCTGCAATATGGATTACGTTGAAGAGGCACCAATGGTGTTTGGTAGGAGGATGGATCCTAGATGTAGATCTACGTGTTAGAAATCTATAGCTTAAAATAATTTCAAGATGGATCTCAAGTTATATTGAGTCAACCCATGGAGAATGGTAGGAGGCTCACGCTCAAGTTTGAGCCTAGATGTACATCCAAGTGCTAGAAATCTAAAGCTGACAAGAGTTGCAAGATGGAGCCTAAGTTACATTGAGGCACCCATCTAGTTTGCTGGGAGAGTCTTAATTAATATTGGAACCTAGATGTACATCTAAGTGCTAGAAAACTAAAGATGAAAAGAGCTGCAAGATGGATCCCAAGTTACATTGACTCATCCCCATGGAGGATGGTAGGAGGCTCTAACTCACGTTTGAGCCTAGATGTAGATCTAAGTGCCAGAAATTTGAAGATGACAAGATTTACAAGATGGATCCCAAGTTACAACGAGTCACCCATGGATTTTGGTGGAATTTTTGAATTGATGTTGGAGTCTAGATGTACATCTATGTGCTAGAAATCTATATCTAGAAAGAGTTACAAGATGGAGTGGAATTGGAGATGATCTCTTTAGATAATTGATTCCAGTGTTAGAATTTACAGCTACTAGTGAGTTGTTAATTCAGTCAGTAAGACTGGAAGAGAAGATAGAAACAGAACTGGAATAGTTACATGAATTGAAATACAACCACTTAAGCAAGAGACAAACTGAATGACTGGAAATAGTGTTCAGATTCAGATTCAAATTTAGAGTTCATGAAGAATGAATACAAGGTATATCTAACTGAAGTATACGCGACTACTGTATTAAGGCTTACAGAGTAGGATTACAAGTGAAGATAGTGTAGCTCAGGAACAGCTTCACCACTAAAACCACACAACTAGTAGTAAGAAGTCAAAAGATAAGCAGCCCCAAAGTACAATCAGCCCGATTATAGTGTAATGGGTCCTATTTATAGCCCCTTGAAGTTACTATGGTAACCACCATGGTAATTACTAACCGATCCGTTGTTTGGCTTCTAGGAGCCAGTTCCCACCTATCTATTGAGACTGTCTCTGTCATCTACATCCTTCCCTCCTTTCTTGAATTTTAATACGAGTCCAAAATTTCCAAAAAAAACTCATAGTCTGATCCTTGTGAAGTGTGGAGGAACCTCTTTGCCTGCTTGCTGAGTTGGGATATGTCCCTCATGAGTCGGCCTATGTTCCCCATGACCGTATTCTTTTGAAGTTTCTGGCTATTGTGGTATTGCTAGCTTTATACCATACTTCATGCTTGTTGAGTGCTTGAAACCCCTATAGTTGTAATTCCATGGGTGTCCAGCTAAAGAGATACAACACCCGATTAGAAAAATCCACCGTCTGATTTTGAGAATGGCTAGAAAATTCCTCCATCAAATTCTGAGATGGAACTACCCAGTATCCTTCCACTGTACCCGCTTCCTTTTGCCAGGTTTTCCATTCCATAGTTGACCGCTCTACCAATCCTGAAGATCATCAGTAATCTTATAGTATGTGAGCCGATCTACTGGTTCTGTATGTTGAGGATATAGTGCTCTTTTCTTGAAAGACAACACCATGTTGATTGATAATTCATATTCAATTACCTTGGCTCCCAAGGAAGGTCAAGAGTGGAGAAAAAACGTACCATCAAAGCTAGTGGACCATCAACAAGCATCAAAATTGACCCTACTCAAGACACTTGGAGCATCAACATTGTAAGAAATCCATAATTTCTTAGCTATTAAGAGTTTTTTCTTCCTTATTTGTACCCTACATGGATACTCCCATTGTAAATATCCAATTCCATTTGTAAATCAATAAAAATACTAATTCTACTAATTTACGAACACTAACCTACTATGAAAAGTCCTATCACCTCCACTTCTCTCCTCTCTCTCTTCTTCATCTATCCCCACCAATTTCTTGATAATTCCAAGCAAAAGAAATCAGATAAGTGCTGAAAATCTAACCCAACCATGGTTAGAGGAGTAACACTAGCCCTCAAAATTGCTATAAACGGAGGGTGTAGCTAGCACAAAAATGGGGGAGCAATAAGCAAGAGCACTATGCTATAGCTTGAGAAGACAAGCTCAACCTCTCTAGAAGGAGATCTTGAGTGGAAGATCATTGTCTTATGCATATACATGTGTTGTATTAGGGGTGATTAGCAAGGGAAATCTATGCCATTGTAAGAGAGAGTGATCATTCAATTGAGAGTAGGAAATCTATCATTTCTCCTACTAGTGTAAGCCCAACATTTGTTGAATCAAGGAGGGTGGATTTGGACTAACCTTGGATACTTTGTCTCTCTTCCACCGTAAAGTAATGGACAACAGTGATGTATAAGTGTCTTGGTGTTTTTTAAGTTCTTGATAGCTTGTCTCTGGGTGTTGTCATCAATTCAGCCATAAATTCCACATATTGTAAGAGGGCAACAGGGTGGAGAGGACTCCCCTAGCCTTAAGACAATGATTGGGGTGGATTTTCTTGTGATGTGTTGTGGTGTAATTTACTCAAGCTATGTTGAACAAATACTAATCTCACTTTGATTGGTCGTGATAGATTTGTAAGAAGGTATTAATGCAACAAGCATCCCCTCCCCCTTCTCTCTCTTTCTTACATATATAATTGTGTTTTCTTGATCATTGCCGATACATTTCAAAGCAGCCCGAGCACTCTCTCTCTCTCTCTCTCTATGCGTCCTAGTTCACATGCAAAACTAGGTGGTGTCCCAAATTTGTGTAGGGTTAGGTTGCGGGTTTGTGTGTGTGTTTGTTGTTTTTTCCAACCCCAACCCAATTGAGCAGCACGGGAGCCTAGGAGGGTGCTTACAGGCCACTCCTCTTGTTGCCCGCCCTGGACCGCCTCAAATTGGTGCCCCCACGGAGGAGCCAAGTTGTGTATGTTTTTGTGTGGGATCAATCTTTAGAATAGTCAACTAGTTTGCATGAATTATGAGAATTTGTATGATCCTTTCATTCCGATTGCAGGGAAAAAGGTACACATAATTGTTAGTACTAAGTTGCAATTTCAACGTGTAGTTCGTATAATTTTAGGTCCCCTTAGGTTGGCAGAGATAAACGCATCAGTAAATCCCTTTATTTTGCCTCTCATTAGGTATGACCTTAGTTTGGACGTCTATATTTTTGTTTTGTTTTAAGAATTAGGGCATGCATAGACCATGGATAATGGCCCAGGAATAGAGGTTTTCCCCTTCCATTTCACTCCACACATTAGAGTAAACATTGCAATTAGTAGAAAAATCCATTTTCAACAACGTATGGTGTTCATGTTTGGTGCCCAAAGAGTAGGAGAAATTCTCGCGTCACCAAACCCTGTCATCCTACCTCTTATTGATTATCATAGATCATTTGATGTGACTATTTTTATTTTGTTGTAGAAATAGATTGCAATTTAGAAAATATTATTGTGTAAATCTTTTAAAGAAAGAAAAAACAAAAACGTGCGCCACTTTGAAATCAATTCAATGGAGAGACAACGCCAAATGTCTGGATATCCTCTTTTCTTTGGAGAGCCTGGAGAGGATGCAAAATTATTTTTAGAGAATTTCAAGATGTCTTGCCGTATCAAGAGGATAGTACCTGATCAAGAACGTGTAGAAATGTTTGAGGTGGTCCTTAGGAAAGATGCTATCACTTGGTTTGACTCTTTGCCTGAGGAAGTTAAGGGGAATTACACAGAAGTTTTGAATCGTTTCAAGAAATACTTCTTTGATCCCCAAAACACTGAAAAACTATGGCAAGACATTGTTTCTCATAAGCAAAAAGACTTAGATGACTACTACTTGTACAAGCAAGAGTTTCTACGTCTTTGGGCTCTATGGATATGAAATGTTTCTAACCTTGGTGATGGTGCGGAATTTCTAAAGAAGGAGAGATTCATAGCTGGACTCTTTCTTGATCTTAAGGTAAAGGTGGAGGCGGATGCACCTGCCACCTATGATGCAGCTGAAATTAGAGCTTCCAAGAAGTATAGGAAACTCAAGTGCCTAAAGGGAGAGGTTCCAATAGAAGGTCTTAGACCCAAAGGTAAGTCACAAGCATCGACATCTAGGGAGCTTCCTGAGGTAACAACTGAAGTAATTGAGAAGTTGAATGAATCTTTAAGTAGCCTGTAAATTCACCTTGCACAAGTTGTAGGTCCAAAGGGACAAGCAAAGAAGTTTGAAGAGCGAGATTCACGACCTAGGAGAGTTTTGCAATGTTGGAATTGCGGTGAGTCTGGACATGGGATGTATAATTGTCCTTGGCCCCGTGGGGAGCCAGGGAGACCTAACTTGAATTACCCAGTGATGAATGTAGGTGAAGAAACTAGTCAGCAACCACGGCTTCTACAAAGGCCAAATGGAGCAAGAACACCTCCACAAGGAGTGGAAGGAGTTCCACTTTTTCCAGACCCAAATGTGCATGTGGTAGAGGTGACAAACTCAAAAGAGGTTGACATGGAAGAAAATGGCATTAAGCGTGGCCGTGGAAAAGGGAAGGAGAAATAAGGAGTCACGTCACAAAGTGATCATGGACGAGAAAATAAGGCAAAGGAGACCAAGGAAACTAAGAGGACTTGACGTTCCAAGACTTTCCTCTCGGACATGGTATGGCTCCATACAACCTATTGGAAGACATGAGAGGTAAGGGTCCTGATATCTCATGGCTTCAGTTTCTTGCATTATGCCCACAAGTTAGGAGGGATTCAACAAAGGTAGTTAGCACTAGGAGAAAGGTAAAAGAGAGTGTGCCTGTTGTAAAAATTTCACATGCTGAAATGAATGAGGATATTACAATTGTGCTAGATTGTTACATCAAAGGAATATTGGTTAGGAAAGGTCTAGTGGATGGGGGTGCACAAATTTGCATCATGACAAAGGGACTCATGCAAAAACTAGGCATGCACATCCATGAGACACCTGAAATTAAAGTCAAGATGGCAAACAATAGCAAAGCTAGGTGGGTAGGCATTTGTAAAAATGTTTTTGTAGAGGCCTTTGGTATTAAGAAGGCATTGGATTTTTATGTTATGTCTACGAAAGGAAATGGTTATCCATTTATCCTAGGGAGACCATGGCTAATGAAAATACGAGCTTTGTAGGATTGGGAGAGTGGAAAGCTAATTTGCAGGAATAACAATCATAAGAAGGTTGTCTTTGACATGAAGGAGCAACGCCAAGAGGAGCTCCATGAAGAATCATCTCAAAGTGAGACGGAGGAAGGCTGGACCGATAGCACTTCAGAAGGAGAAAGTAGTGGAAGCATTACTGAAGAGGAGTCTTCCATCGAAGTCATGGGGGTAAGATTTAAGCCAAACAACCAAGAGAACTCTTGCCCAGGTTTGGAAGGGGTAGGTTCCCAAGAAAACCAAAAAGTGGAAGATGAAATAATGCTAGAAGGTATGTTATCTACAACACTTACAAAGGATGAAAGAGAGGAGCTCAAAGATGTGTTAAGGAAATTTCCTAGGCTTTTTGCTAAAGACTACACCGATGTGTGTGGAGTAGATGTTGTTCAACACAAAATTGAGTTGAAGCCAGAGGCCACACCTAAGGCTCATAAGCTACGAAGGCTAGGAGTCATCAAGGAGCAAGCTTTACTCAAGGAGGTAAGAAAGCTTCTAGCAGCAGGTTTCATTTACCCAGTGGAGAATTTAGAGTGGGTCTCTCCCATTGTTGTCACTCCTAAGAAAAATGGCAAGTGGAGGGTGTGTGTGGATTACCGTCCACTCAATGAGGCAACAAAAAGAGATCACTTTTCCCTCCCATTTCAAGATGAGATACTAAATGAGGTAGCTGGGCATGAGAAGTACACTGTGTGTGATGGCTACTCGGGTTACTTTCAAATAGGTATCGCATTGGAAGATCAGTTGAAAACAACCTTCATCACTCCTTGGGGTTGTTATGCTTTTAGAGTCATGCCATTTGGACTGAAAAATGCTCCTGCAACTTTCCAATTGAAAGTCCATTAAGGTTTTTATTGATGATTTTTGCATTTACAGCTCAAAATCATTGCATCTACAAAGGGTAGAAGAAGGTTTAAAGAAGCTCTACGACATGGAAGGTCAACTCAACCCCGACAAGTGTCACATAGGTGAGGATGAAGTGATCTTGCTTGGTCACAAGGTTTCCTATAAAGGCATTGAGGTGGATCCTTCAAAGGAAAAGGCTCTTATTGAGCTCCCATTACCCAAGAATCTGAAAGAGGTTATCTCATTCATTCAAAAGGTGAAGTATATGTCACGCTTTATTCACTTAGCTTCGGAGTTGCTTCATCCTTTGCAAATGTTGACACAACAAGTAGAATTTGCATGGTCTTATGAGCTTGAACAGTACTTTTGTAACATTAAAGTCATTTTGTCAGAGCTACCAATACTCATGCTTCCTTGTTGGGAGTACACATTCTTTGTTAGCTCTAGTGGTGGGAAGGAAACAATTGGTGCAGTTTTATTACAACAAGATCCCCACAGTACCAGGATGCGACCCATCTACTTTGCTAGTAGGGTGATGAATGCTTTGGAGAGAGGCTACACGGAGGCAGAACTCATGATGCTTTCTCTCATGTTTGCGGTGAGAAAGTTTAGATCCTACTTGCTACCAAAACCTTTTGTAATTCTCACTGCAGAAAATTTGTTTCCTTGGGTGTCATCTCAAATGAATCTTAGCACTAGGATCTCAAAGTGGATTATGGAATTGCAAGAGTTCCGATACTCTTTCAAGGTAGAAGATAGTATGCGTGCACAATTGGCACGGATCCTTACTTATAGGGTACAGGAGAAGGAGATTAAGGTGCCTAAAGTAAAGACCCTACCATTGCCACCACCTAAAAGTATTCCGAATGCTTTTACCTTGTTCTTTGATGGAGATTTTCGACGAGTCAGAGGAAAAACAGGGGGAGGGCTAGTACTGCTCAACCCAAGTTGAGATGTGGTCATAAAAGAGAAGGTCAATCTACCAGGTTCAACTACCAACAATGAAGCACAATACGACACACTACTTCATGGTTTAAAGATATGCATTGGCCAAGGTATACAACGTCTCATGGTAAAAGGGGATGCACTTCTCATTGTGAAGCAAATTTTAGGCATTTGGGAATGCAAGAATGAAAGCTTAAGGACAAAAGTTCATGCCATTTGTAGGATGTTTAATCAGTGCAACTATATCATATTCCTAGGAAACAAAATGAAGATACCGATTTACTTGCACAACAAGCAGTTACATGTGTTGAGAAAGAAATGCAGGTCATCATGGTGGCAACAACTGTCAAGCAACCAAGATACCAGGGATTGGAGTCATTGACTCCCATTATTAGCTACATTTTGGAGGGTGACTTTCCACAAGACTTCACGAAGGCTCAGAAGAGGATACTCATGAAAAAGGCAAGCACGTATCTCTTTCTAGAACGATCCCTCTATCAAAGAGGGAAGGATCAAGTGTGCAGAAGAGTATCAACTATCAAGGAAATTCCAGCCATTCTAAAAGGTTTGCATGAAGAGGCATGTGGTGGTCATTTTGCCCAAGAGTTAACTGTGAAGAAGATTTTGCTTGCGGGGTATGTTTGGCCAAGTCTGCATGTGGATGTCCAACATTGGTGTAAAAGTTGTCACAATGTCAGATAAATGGGAATAGAAGATTGGTTTATGGTCCAAGGAAAATCGTGCTTGGAAATGGACCCTTTGAAAAGTGGGGCATTGATGCTATGGATCCTCTCCCTAGGACAAAAAATGGTAAACTCTACATTCTAGTGGCTGTAGACTATATGACTAGGTGGGTGGAAGCACAAAGTGTGGCAAAGGTAAATGAGAGGACAGTGAGCAAATTTGTCTACACTCACATTTGTTGTAGATTTGGCACACCTTTGGAGATTGTTTCTGATAATGGCCCAGGGTTTAGAAAGGGCTTGCTCACAGAGGTCTGTGAAGAACTTCACATTCTACATCGTCATAGTACACCCTACTATCCCCAATCCAATGGTCTGGTAGAAAAAGCTAATGGTGTCATTGCAGGCATCATTAGAAAAATGGTGAGAAACAAGACAAAGTTGTGGGATGACTTCCTGGATGGTGCCTTGTGGGAGTATCGAACCACATATAGGGAAGCCACGGAGTTTACACCATTTCACTTGGTCTATGGTCAAGAGGCTTTACAACCAATTGAGTTCAACATTCCAACAATGCGACTTCATGGCAAAGTAGCACAAGATGATCAAGAAGCATGGATGGATTGACTTCTTACCTTAGCTGAGCTTGAGTGGAAAAGAGAAGCAGCATATGAGTGCTACAAGAGGAAAGCTACGCAGGCGAAGGAGAAGCTTGACAAGAAACTCAAGGACAAAGGAATCAATGAAGGAGATCTTGTGCTAAGGTATGACAATCGACTCGATAATCGTTTTGATGCCAAATTTGAAACTAGATGGCAGGGGCCATACATAGTTAAGAAAGCTTTCAGTTCAAGTTTGTGCGCTCCTTGCCGCACTGTCGAAGCAAGGGACTTGCCAATACACCGTATGCGAGCCACAAACGGCTCCAAGCACACAACAAGCCTAAACTAGCAAGCTCAAGAAAACAAAGGGTGTGTCACTCACCGCTCTACGCTCGCCTTCGTGGTGGATTCCTCGCCGCGATGAAGAAGAAGCTGCAGTCGTGCCGCGCTCAACCGCTTCGCCGCCATCGTGCCTTCGTAATGCTCGATCGCACACACACTCTCCCTCTCTCTCTCTCTCTCTCACACACACACAGACAAGGAGGTGAAGAAGAAGAAGATGGAGATGGAGCAAGAGCACTCTTCAATTGCACAAATGAGAGAATGAGTAAAAATTAGGTTTAGTTGGCTTTTATAGGAGCTCACCCCATTCACACTTGGGCGCCCATGCTTAACCAACTAATCCCTTGAATATCCAAGTTAAAGTGCGCTTCTCATCGGCGATCACTCTACCTTTCCCTATTGGTCCGACAAGCCCGGTACCTGACTCTACCAAATACATAATACGCGTCCATCGTAGGTGATGGGTGTCCGTGTGCCGTGAGGGTTAACATGCCCCCCTTCCTGATGTAGATTCCGTCCTCGAAAGCTATTGAGTTGAAGCTGGTTCGTCGAGGTGGAAGAGCATTTGAGATGAATGTCCTTAGCCTTCTTCAGTCACTGCAAAATCAAACAACATTGGCACAGTAATTGCATTCTCTTAAAAAGCATATGCAGTTTTAGATAGAAAAATTGATTGGTAAAAGAATTTCAAACAATTTGTTAGCAATGAACATTAAATTGCAATGTAATCAAATGCATAAACAGATGTAAAGGTAAAAAATTAAACAAGTCTGGGGTCGCTAATTTGACGGTCGAAAAGCACTAGAGATCGAATATTAATACCATGGGTAAGCTTCTTAACTTTCTGTGGTCAATTAAGTTGTTTATTCGCGAGAGCCAAGTATTCATGTTCAAGGGCTGACTAGAGGCTATATCTAGAAAACCTTGTAGTTAAGCTACCATAAAAGGAATTTCTCATGAAATCATCGCCTGACTGATTACTTTTTCTTTGACCCCCCAAGGTCTTTTCACAGTGATTCAATTATGATGTGTGTGCTTATTTTGTATGCCTTGGGTTTTTTGCTTTTCAAGGAAAAGCGCCCACGCTGGGAACCTCTAGGGCTCTAGTACCATAGGCAATACATGTGAGTGAAGTACCAAATCAAGCTGAGATTTCTCTTCCAGCTTAAAATTTTACATTGTGGCACTTTGATTTTTTGCTTGTTCATTTTCAGCATTTTAATTTTGTAACTTTGGGGGGTCATAAAACATTGTTACCCTCCCGAGGCTCATCAAAATAGTAAACTCCCTTTATAATACTTAAGCTAAAGGTCACTAGGGTTAAGCCCACTAGAAAGCCCTAGTACATTTCATACAATGCTGCCTAAATCGGATTAAGAACCTAAGTAACCATTGTTTATTAGGAAGGCATTCCCCATGGTATTAAGAGAAGATTTCTAATACCTAGCTTGGTCAAACTATCTTAGTCGGACTGCTTGATTTTTACCCCTAAACAAGTGATTATGACAAAACATTACATTGAATTAAATGTTTGATACTAAACCAATGCGCTGAATATTATGCTACCAATCACAATCAAAGCAGACAAACATGGATGCAAAAAAGATAAGGGCAATGCTAATGGACAAGAAACACCTGTTTGTGTTGATGGTCGCGCTTGATTTGAAGTGTGAACGAGAGAAAGGTTCCATGAAGGTCCAAATCCTATCAATAGCAACACGCTCCTGTACACACTATGAAATACAAACAATACCTCTAGGAGGCACATCAGTGGGAAAAGAGAACTTCGCTAATCACTCAACTCTAAAACAGAAACACTCCTATCGTACTAATCTTACCTACCCTCCATCACTCAAGTGATGAGGATCAAAGGTGTTTTATGGCATAGGTTTCTGTTTCACTGTACCAAATGTGACATGTGTAGGTCTGAGTCAATGTTTTGACTTTAATGTGCATACTCGTTTGCTAATTGCTCTTGCTCTTTTTTTTTTTTTTTTTTTTGAGTATAAAGCTTTATATGTACATTCCCTAAGATCGGAGATTGAGAGGTCAGGGAAAAAGGTTGAGAGGGAAACAAATGAATGATGACTGTCAGCAAACACTCCCCCCTTCCTTGGGTAGATCATACCTTTTGAAATGAGCTTGTCACCCTTTGAAACCAATTGTTCCAGTTGGTAATAGGTGAGGATTTTTGCCAGTAGTTTTCTATTACCCTAGGTGCCTCGTCAAGTTGCAAGGGTGGTAAGGTACTCTCCCAGGATTGAACTTGAAGTGGTTCATCAGGTGATTCTTGAACACTGGGAGGTGTGGATTCTTTTGTAGCTTCATTGAGGTCCATTACTATAGATGGAGGCTGTGTAGAAGCTTTTACCTCTATGGATGTATTACATGAGGAGCTAGAATCTTCATGGGACTCCCCCCTTCCTGAGCTAGGTGGAACAATTCGTTCTTTCTTTGGTACCCAAACTAGCTCTGGACTAGGTGTGTAGCATTCTGTGATTTTTTTCTTTCCACGATCATTGATTCGTTTTGGAGCTACGGGATTGGGCTCACTTGGGTCAGGTGATAGGTAAGAGCACAATCTACGTTTCGGCACCCAGATTTGATCATTTCCTTGATAGTAGCCTTGGGCTTCCAATAGTCGTTTAGGGATCCATCGCAACATTTTCTTACTTTTATTGGAGCGAGTGGTACGTTTCTTACAAGGCTTCTGTTTTTTAGCACTAGCTATGGTCACTAAAGAAGCTTTAGGGACCCACTTGTATGTTTTCTTTGTTACCTTAGGATGAGTCTTGTCGGAAGCGATATGCATTGCTTGTAGCATATTTAAGGGTATATGCATTTCATCCCCCTCAGGTGTTACCCAGGTCGTCCCCCTATTTCCCCAAGTGTCTATGGTTGATGCTAGGTGGACCCAATCCACATTGTCTGATTCCGTCATACCCGGTAACACATCCATGTAAGGAGAATCTTGGCCAATGTGTGTATCCTTCTTACAAGTGTAACAATATTGTAGTGGGGTCGAGTGAACTGTGGTGTCAGAGCGATGATCAATAATGGTTTTACTCCCTAAGGGGTGTACCTTACTAGTCACCAAATCCACTCTAAGGACAGAGTCTTGGAATTGCAAATAGACATGATTTTTAGACCAATCGTGAACCATTTGTGCTTCCCTCATGAATGGTCGTCCTAAAATCATTTCATATGACATAAGGTGTTTAGAGAAATCCATTACAATGAACGTATGTTGTACCTTGTGTCCTAGAACTTTGATCTTAAGATCCTTGAGCATCCCCATAGGTTTGGCTATGGTACCATTTGCCATCTTTACCACAATGTTAGTAACACTGAGGCGGGGTTTTCCCATGGATTCCCAACAATCTTTTGTAACGATGCTAACTCCCGCACCACCATCAAGAATTCCCTTTATAGTTAATCCCTTGGTAGTGATGGGTAGGGTCGCATTAGACTCGTCGCCTTCAAAATGCTGGCCTAATTCGTTAATGGGTACCTCGATCACAGACTCGGGTCCATCTAAGTCAAGTGATTGCACATGATTTTCCTCATCAATCATAATCGAGTCAGGCCTATTTGGTTGCGCAAACTGCGGTAATCCCGTTCGTAGCTCTCCGTTAAGGAATGCTCGAAGTGCAAGGAATAACTCAGGATCTCCATACAGCTTTGCTATGATCGTGGTTCGGACCTCAGAAGACATGAAGTCCACTAGTTTGGCAACATTCATTGGCGTTTTGCAGGGTGTAGGTCCTTGACTAGGAACTGGTGAGGATGGAATCTCATATTCCTCAATGGGATCAGGTATTCCTTCGTTAAACATCCTTTCCAACAAGAAGGGTGTATGCTCACTTTCTGATGTCCTGTCCTCACTCCCTTCTTGGATGATACTAGATATGGCTAACGGTCTATGGTTCATGTGGGGTGGATGAACTTGCGTGGGAAACACTGTGTCATGAATTTTTACATGCATGGGTTCTGGTTCTAGTTTCCTTTGAGTCTCCTCCACTAAACCTCTTAGATGTTTCACCTGCTTAATGTCGTCTACAGGGTTTGGGTACGTCCCAATCTTCTTTTTACGATTCTTCCCTTTTTGCCCCTGCGGTTTATCTTGGGGGTCTTGGATTGGATTTGGAAACACTTGTGGTGTTTTCAGAGGCTCTTTATGATTTTCTCTTATTCGGTTTTCATTTGGTTCCATGTTACGGTTTTCCTTGTCGGTCTTTCCCTTTGTGGTATTGGTTCTAGTCTCCATTGTCTCGACTGAATCTGAATCATCCTCGAGGTCATTCATATACACGGGGTCATCTCCTGTTCCTATGTTTGTTTTGGAACTTGGCTTTGAATTTTCCGTATTCTGTGACTTCTTCCTTCGTGTCTTCTTTTTCTTTGCTTGGATAACTGACGCGGTATCTCTCTCTTCGAGGATATGGCTTGGCCCTTGAAGCATGGACCGTGTAATCGCATAAGCGGGTGCGACGGGTGGTATTGGCGATGTCACACTAGCAATTTCGACCAAATTTAGGGGTGTGATTTTAGGCGCATTTGGGTTATAGGGGCATTGGGCAATCAAGTGATCTATGCCACAACGATTACATGTGAGTATTGGCATTGCAGACGTGCTCCCTTGATTCACTTGCATCTGTGCAGCATTCTTTTGCAGCCTAATAGGGCACTCCGCTACTCGATGTGGTCCACCACACTCGTAGCATTGAAGAGGTGGCCTCCTAGCCTGGGTGTTGATATTTTGACCTCTGGATGCGAGAGCAACAGCTTGATAAACCGGCTTGACTTGTCCCCAACAATCTTCCATGTAGTATATAGGACATTCTTCCAATGTATCAAGTCCGTAGGCAATACTAGTGTCTATTTCCTCCTCACAACCATCTGCATAAGCATTAGATGGCTCGCAACCCACTTGGTTCATAGGGGCGACTCTTGGATGCGGGGGCTGCGGTCCTAGCACAGGAGGTGGTAGCGGTGTAGCTTGTACAACATTTTGAGATCTAGGGACCATGTGTTGCGGTAGTTGCTCAACAGGTGGAGTAGGCATCAATACAGGAGCTCGAGGCGCATCCGTCCAGGCTACAGGTGGTCTATTTGCCATCATACGTTTGATCATTAAACAATCCTTAGCTTGGTGACCATACCTACCACATGCGTTGCAAGTTCCATTAAATTTTACTCTAAACGTAGGGCACTCACTAGTGCTATGTGGACCTAAGCAAATGGAACACCATTGTTGCTCCCTTCTTGGATACATGTGACTATTTTGAGGGGGTCGATTATCCTTAAGAGACTCTTGGATTTCCTTGGTGAGGTCTGTCAAGAATGTCTCAAATACCTTTGGCTCATTGGCAATGGGCTTTGCAGTCATGGGTTCATACTCAATGGCTTGTGAGCTAGTGGATCTCGTGTCAGTAGACACCCTCATGCCTGCTATCATCAAGTTGTCCTCTAATTGGATTGCATTGGCAGTGACATCTTCCCAGGTTGTGATACCTCATATCACTAGTCCATTATAGATTCCTTCATTCCTCAACCCTCGAATGAATCGATCAAGCAGTTGGTTATTGTTGAAGCGCTCATTTACAGGGCAGCGAGAGTTTAAGTGCTTTAGACGACTAATGAAGTCCCTTACTGACTCTCCTTCCTTACGTTCGGCCTTCTGTAGCTGAGATGCTACACCCCAAAGCACACCTTCTCGTATGTACTCCTTTAGAAACAACCTTCGAAGGGTAGGGTAGATTGTTTTCTCGTCCACCCTTAGGGTCCTATACCAATCTCCAGCCTTCCCACTTAATGTCAAGCTTAAGGCATTGCACTTATGTAGTTCGTTGCGTTCCCCTAAGGAATCACATACTTGTTCAAACACTTCAATGTGTTTTCTAGCATCTTCCTCCCCATTGAATTTTTGCGTGAGTTTGGCAATTTGTACTGCCTTACTTCTAGGCTCTCTATCAGATGCGTGACGCATATTTTCCGCAATAGATCGACCTATGGTTTGAGCAAACGCTGCCAAGTCACCTATGTGAGGAGGCAGGGCCGGTGGAGGTACTCTTGGAATCATATGTGGGAGAGGAACGGGTACCGGTCTTGGCATATGTGTGGATGATGCAGGATATGGAACATAACCGGGCATAGGTCCACTCGGATAAGAGCTAGGGAGCGGCACTCGAGGAGCATAAGCAAGTGGTACAATTGGAGGTGTGGGGGCCATGTGTGCATAAGGGGCTAGAGGCACATATGGTCGAGGCCCCATATTAGGTACTACGACACTAGGTAGTGGCACTGCGCTAACCGTAGATGTCATCGGTACATTCTCTGTCAGGCTTATCCCTGGAGTGAGCACTGTGTTTTCCTTGATAGAGGGTTGAGCCAAGTTAGGGAAGCTAAAGTTTGCGCTCGGAGGCTCAGATTGCATAGAGACCCCAGGTGAAATGAAGTAAGATGGGTCCATGGGGCTCATTAGAGGAGTCTCCATTTGTGATAGAGTAGGCTGTTGAGCCTTGCTCGTATCCAGAAATCTCATGGGGCCAGTTGAGAGTATATTTACCCCTCGGTTTTGCCTTTCTGATTGAATAATGCCATGGATAACATTACAGATCATTTTCTGTTGATCTTCGATGCTCGTGGCACTAGAGGTGGATTGTACAATCTCTATCCATCCTACATGGTAGGCGTGGCCAGAGTGTAGATCCGTCAACACCTCAGTGTGGAGGTCGTATGTCCAATGATCATTAATGAACAATCCTTCTAGAGTCAACGTGTTAACGGTTTCTTGTGAGGTAGAAGCAATGTTGCTCCCCGTGGTTTTACTTGTCACCAACGGTACTCTAGAGGGAACTTCTGAAGGAGGCAGCTCAACAGGGCCTTCTTGGTAAGAAGTTGGCAGGATATCCACATGGACACTCTTTGGGGGTGCGGGGTCCACGTGCGATGTGAAAGGAGAGTCCACTTCCCCACCCCCTTCGTGTGCTTCATTTGCATCAGGTTCCGAGCGAGTAGCTCTACCTAATGTTTCCATGAAACGGCTAAACATACTAGTACTAGGCTGTGGAGCTTCGGGAGGTGCATGGACTTTTCTCTCAGTGTTTTGGGTAGGGTATGCTTCCATGATTTCTGAGTCGGAGGAGGAATCACTAGCGGCTATTTTAGGGTCTTGGGTGGTGCTACCTTGTGTCCCCGCTGAGGGTCTAGAGCTTATCGTGGATGCGTAATGGGTGTCCGTATGAACAGAGGCACCCTCAATATGCTCGTGTTCTAGCACCCGCCCAGAGCGTAAGTGCATGTGCTTTTGATACCCTAAGGTGTCAAAAAGCTGCTCTAGGAGGCCTTGTGACTAGTTTTTAGCGTGTTTTTTGTTTGTTTTCTTTGCTAGATTTTTTAGAGCGTGTCGTGGAATGGGCCGTGTGATAGCTCAAAACGAGCGTATCGGTCAGAGGGTCGTGCCGTGCTTTACAGCCCTCCGTTTGGTCACTCTATGCCCTCGGAATCCCTAAAACTGTCAATTTCCAGTAGGGAACTAGGCCCAAACTAGAAAATCTAAGGGTGCAAGTGGGAAGAGAAAGGAGGAGAGTGGAGGACTTGTCCCACATGCTCTCATTCTCTCTTGAGGGAGTAGGGTATATATATAAGAGTGAGTCTAGTATATATCATAAGACTGAGGACTGAGGCCTGGGCTTGGGCTTGGGCTTGGGCTTGGGCTTGGGCTTGGGAAAATGATCCAGATCCCGATCTATCTTTTATACAAATCAACCCGTCCGTTTTAAGAGTCACGTTTTTTATTTTCGAGAAATTACAGGAAAAAACGCAGAAATTGCAGAAATTGCAGAAAATTAAAAAAACGCAGAAATACAGAAAATTGCAGAAATTGAAAACGCCGAACTTGAAAATGCAGAAATTGCGGAAATTGAAAAAACGCAGACAATAGCAGAAATTGAAACTTGACAGCAATTGCAGAAAACGCAAAAAACAGAAATCTCCACACACTCCTTCCCTGCCTTTCCTATGATAGAAATTGCACCACAAGGAAGCGTAAAGTGCTAACCGAGCTTAGTGTAGGGCATATCCCCGGCAACGGCGCCAAAAATGTGCGCTCCTTGCCGCACTGTCGAAGCAAGGGACTTGCCAATACACCGTATGCGAGCCACAAACGGCTCCAAGCACACAACAAGCCTAAACTAGCAAGCTCAAGAAAACAAAGGGTGTGTCACTCACCGCTCTACGCTCGCCTTCGTGGTGGATTCCTCGCCGCGATGAAGAAGAAGCTGCAGTCGTGCCGCGCTCAACCGCTTCGCCGCCGTCGTGCCTTCGTAATGCTCGATCGCACACACACTCTCCCTCTCTCTCTCTCTCTCACACACACACACAAGGAGGTGAAGAAGAAGAAGATGGAGATGGAGCAAGAGCACTCTTCAATTGCACAAATGAGAGAATGAGTAAAAATTAGGTTTAGTTGGCTTTTATAGGAGCTCACCACATTCACACTTGGGCGCCCATGCTTAACCAACTAATCCCTTGAATGTCCAAGTTAAAGTGCGCCTCTCATCGGCGATCACTCTACCTTTCCCTATTGGTCCGACAAGCCCGGTACCTGACTCTACCAAATACATAATACGCGTCCATCGTAGGTGATGGGTGTCCGTGTGCCGTGAGGGTTAACAAAGTTACTATCAACTTATGGACTTGAATGGGAAAGAGCACTCTAGGAAGGTAAATGGTTATCGCTTGAAGCCCTATTTGAGTCGCCTTCTACCAAAGGATCTACCAAAGATCTGTCAAAGGGCAGCTGTCTCATGTAAGTATTGTTACATGAAGCATGAGTGTAACTCCAGCCAAAATTCTGAGGGGCCAAACAATGAAGATCTCGTGAAGGATTCTGAAGCACTCTCTTTGGAAAAGATGCTCTATGATGGTACATGAATATACCATCATCCTGGGGGAGGGCTAATGATAGCCGTTTTTCGGCTTTCCGTAATTTCCATAGTGAGTTAACCCACCCTACCAAAATCATCCAAACACTGTGGCTATCCCTACCATTTCACTGTATATAGGTGTGTGTGAGTTAGGGGACTTTTCCCATATCTTCTTAAAAACCCTTAATTAGCTAGTCACTGGGCTAGTTGAGCCAAAAAAATAAAAAATATAAGTATATTATGGCCCATTTCTGTGTAAATATTTCATTGTATATAGGGCCTAAATAACATAATTTTTCATAATTATTTTGGTATTTATTTAAATATTTCTACCTATGGTGTGTTATTTATGCTATGTACATTGACTCAACATTACCATATTTTTTCTTACCATTTTGCATACTCTTTATTCCATATAAAAATAATTTCATGCAAGCGTCTCTTATTTTTGGTGTAACTCCATCCCAACAAAAATCCAAAAAAAACTAGTTTATTTATGTGTATATTTTTTCACTATTGTCATTTTTTCCTTCCTACATCTATTCTCTATTACTCTCATAAATTAGACCACCAAAAATATTCATCTTTTTATGGTAGACTTATAATGAGAGAGATTTATTTTGACCCCTTTATATTTTTTCCACCTATATTATTTATATTTGACATGTACATATTTTTTTAGACCCCTCAATATTTGATTTTCTTAGTTGTACTATTCACTTATATCATGATCTCAATAATATCTTCAATTATAGACCTACCAAATAAGGTCAAGGGTATGTGGCATGCATGCATGCACCATGGGGAGCTCACTCTTGGAGGTATTCAAAAGAATCATCCAAAGAAGGACCTCACAAGGACTTTGTGTAGTGGAAAAAACAATCGGTTTTGCTGAATTTTTAAAGATCACATGCTCCCCAAATTTGAAAAGATGATACAAACAAAAGTTGTAGCGCGTGAGCTGAACTTTTACCTCAAATGTTTTCATATTTTTTTAAGCTACAAGCTATGAGCTATGATTTTATTGGTGGACCCCAGTTTGCGCATGCTATGCAGCCACACTCCCTCTTCCACTTTATCATTTTTCTCTTTCACACACACTTCTCCACTCATCATCCCCGCCTCTCTCACCACTCCTCTCTACACCCTACTCACCTTCTTCTCAACCTTGAAGAATAAGAGAAACCATGGTGAACTCATGTCTCCTACACACACTTCCATTCCAAAATTGACCACCTAGTCTCATTTTTCCTCTTCCATATTACCCATATCTATCAAGAAAACCACAAAATTCAGCCTCTTCTCTTGAAAGACAGCACCATGTTGATTGATTACTCATATTCAATTACCTTGGCTCCCAAGGAAGGTCAAGAGTGGAGAAAAAACGTACCGTCAAAGCTAGTGGACCATCAACAAGCATCAAAATTGACCCTACTCAAGACACTTGGAACATCAACATTGTAAGAAATCCATAATTTCTTACCTATTAAGAGTTTTTTCTTCCTTATTTGTACCCTACATGGATACTCCCATTGTAAATATCCAATTCCATTTGTAAATCAATAAAAATACTAACTCTACTAATTTACTAACACTAACCTACTATGAAAAGTCCTATCACCTCCACTTCTCTCCTCTCTCTCTTCTTCATCTATCCCCACCAACTTCTTGATAATTCCAAGCAAAAGAAATTAGATAAGTGCTGAAAATCTAACCCAACCATGGTTAGAGGAGTAACCCTAGCCCTCAAAATTGCTATAAACGGAGGGTGCAGCTAGCACAAAAATGGGGGTGCCATAAGCAAGAGCACTATGCTATAGCTTGAGAAGACAAGCTCAACCTCTCTAGAAGGATCTCTTGAGTGGAAGATCATTGTCTTATGCATATACATGTGTTGTATTAGGGGTGATTAGCATGGGAAATCTATGCCATTGTAAGAGAGAGTGATCATTCAATTGAGAGTAGGAAATCTATCATTTCTCCTACTAGTGTAAGCCCAACATTTTTTGAATCAAGGAGGGTGGATTTGGACTAAGCTTGGATACTTTGTCTCTCTTCCAACGTAAAGTAATGGACAACAGTGATGTGTAAGTGTCTTGGTGTTTTTTAAGTTCTTGATAGCTTGTCTCTGGGTGTTGTCATCAATTCAGCCATAAATTTCACATATTGTAAGAGGGCAACAGGGTGGAGAGCTCTTGAGTGGAAGATCATTGTCTTATGCATATACATGTGTTGTATTAGGGGTGATTAGCAAGGGAAATCTATGCCATTGTAAGAGAGAGTGATCATTCAATTGAGAGTAGGAAATCTATCATTTCTCCTACTAGTGTAAGCCCAACATTTGTTGAATCAAGGAGGGTGGATTTGGACTAAGTTTGGATACTTTGTCTCTCTTCCAACGTAAAGTAATGGACAACAATGATGTGTAAGTGTCTTGGTGTTTTTTAAGTTCTTGATAGCTTGTCTCTGGGTGTTGTCATCAATTCAGCCATAAATTGGGCAACAGGGTGGAGAGGACTCCCCTGGCCTTAAGAAAATGATTGGGGTGGATTTTCTTGTGATGTGTTGTGGTGTAATTTACTCAAGCTATGTTGAACAAATACTAATCTCACTTTGATTGGTCGTAACAGATTTGTAAGAAGGTATTAATGCAACAAGCATCCCTCCCCCTTCTTTCTCTTTCTTACATATATAATTGTGTTTGCTTGATCATTGCCGATACATTTCAAAGAAGCCCGAGCAATCTCTCTCTCTCTCTCTCTCTCTCTCTCTCTCTCTCTCTCTCTCTCTCTCTCTCTCTCTCTCTCTCTCTCTCTCTATATGCGTCCTAGTTCGCATCCAAAACTAGGTGGTGTCCCAAATTTGTGTAGGGTTAGGTTGCGGGTTTGTATGTGTGTTTACTATTTTTTCCAACCCCAACCCAATTGAGCAGCACGGGAGCGGAGCCTAGAAGAGTGCTTAGAGGCCACTGGGTGAAAGCATGTTAACCTATCGTGCTTTTTGTGCTAGTTAGCAGTTTCAAGTTAGCACATCTTCAAAAAGTTGGGCGTCAGGTAAATTTTTTACAAATAATATCAAAATTTGCCGGAGGTTGTACATTTGGATTCCTTATTTCAAGTGTTTTCTATTGATATATCATATGTCATGGATCTTGGAGATGTAGCTCAAGTTATTGTACTAGTTAGCATATGTCAAAATTGTGCTAGTTAGCATTGTCCGGGACATGAAAAAGCATGACAGGTTAACAAGCTTTCACCCCACTCCTCTTGTTGCCCGCCCCGGACCGCCTTAGTATGGAGGGTAGTGGCTCAGTGGAATTTCACCATGAACTTGCCCACACATAGTCTAGTCGTCGTGAATGGATTAGAGGGTAGAGAAATCTAATGGAAATGCTAATGATCATTAAAGATTAATAATCACACTAACACAAAAGCATGGTAATAACCTAGCTAGCACACCATGTCTCTAATACCACTTGAAGAGAATAGGATCATGCTAGCTATGGTGGATGAAAGAGAAACATCGTGCACACAGTTGAGTGTGTGCTAGCTAGATTGTCACTCAAGAAAACTAGGCTCCAAGATCATGAACTCATAAACATGCTCTTGAGTTGTTGCTAATACCTCACAAGCTCACCCACCATAAACAAGAGAGATGTAATGCACAATAGAATTGTGTTTATTCATTCATGAAATGAGCTTTAAGTTGATCTACAGCTTTTCTCCACATCATGTGGGATAATTCCTTCTCTTCCCTCCACTCAGACTTTAGGACAAAGCTCACACTTTACATGAAAATAGAACTCAAAATTTAATACATTTCCAAGATACGCTAACAATTTTGGTAAAATCTTGCATCCCATTTAATTAAGAAAATATACACTAAGTCAACCCATGGAGGATGGTAGGAGGCTCAAGCTCAAGTTTGAGCCCATATGTGCATCTAAGTGCTAAAATCTAAAACTGACAAGAGTTTCAATTTAGGGATTGCATTACATTGCAAAGGCACCCATGGAGTTTGGTAGGAGGTTGGACCCTAGATGATGTACATCGAAGTTCCAGAAATATATAGCTCACAAGAGCTGCAATATGGATTACGTTGCAGAGGCACCAATGGTGTTTGGTAGGAGGATGGAGCCTAGATGTAGATCTAAGTGTTAGAAATCTATAGCTTAAAATAATTTCAAGATGGATCTCAAGTTATATTGAGTCAACCCATGGAGAATGGTAGGAGGCTCACGCTCAAGTTTGAGCCTAGATGTACATCCAAGTGCTAGAAATCTAAAGCTGACAAGAGCTACAAGATGGAGCCTAAGCTACATTGAGGCACCCATCTAGTTTGCTGGGAGAGTTTTAATTAATATTGGAAGCTAGATGTACATCTAAGTGCTAGAAAACTAAAGATGAAAAGAGCTGCAAGATTGATCCCAAGTTACATTGAATCAACCCCATGGAAGATGGTAGGAGGCTTTAACTCACATTTGAGCCTAAATGTAGATCTAAGTGCTAGAAATTTGAAGATGACAAGATTTACAAGATGGATCCCAAGTTACAACGAGTCACCCATGGATTTTGGTGGAATGTTTGAATTGATGTTGGAGCCTAGATGTACATCTATGTGCTAGAAATCTATATCTAGCAAGAGTTACAAGATGGAGTGGAATTGGAGATGATCTCTTTAGATAATTGATTCCAGTGTTAGAATTTACAGCTACTAGTGAGTTGTTAATTCAGTCAGTAAGACTGGAAGAGAAGATAGAAACAGAACTGGAATAGTTACATGAATTGAAATACAACTACTTAAGCAAGAGACAAACTGAATGATTGGAAATAGTGTTCAGATTCAGATTCAAATTTAGAGTTTATGAAGAATGAATACAAGGTATACTCGACTACTATATTAAGGCTTACAGAGTAGGACTACAAGTGAAGATAGTGTAGCTCAGGAACAGCTTCACCACTAAAACCGCACAACTAGTAGTAAGAAGTCAAAAGATAAGCAGCCCCAAAGTATAATCAGCCCGATTATAGTGTAATGGGTCCTATTTATAGCCCCTTGAAGTTACTATGGTAACCACCATGGTAATTACTAACCGATCCGTTGTTTGGCTTCTAGGAGCCAGTTCCCACCTTTCTATTGAGACTGTCTCTGTCATCTACATCCTTCCCTCCTTTCTTGAATTTTAATAAGACTCCAAAATTTCCAAAAAAAACTCATCGTCTGATCCTTGTGAAGTGTGGAGGAACCTCTTTGCCTGCTTGTTGAGTTGGCATATGTCCCTCATGAGTCGGCCTATGTTCCCCATGACCGTATTCTTTTGAAGTTTCTGGCTATTGTGGTATTGCTAGCTTTATACCATACTTCATGCTTGTTGAGTGCTTGACACCCCTATAGTTGTAATTCCATGGGTGTCCAGCTAAAGAGATACAACACCCGATTAGAAAAATCCACCGTCTGATTTTGAGAATGGCTAGAAAATTCCTCCATCAAATTCTGAGATGGAACTACCCAATATCCTTCCACTGTACCCGCTTCCTTTTGCCCTTTGGTCTTGATGGTGTCTCAGAAGTCCTAGTGCCAGCATTGTCCTTCTGAATGAGTCTGTAAATGGCCTCCTTCTCAAGCTGATCCCACCTTTCTGTCGTCATTTCAACTTCATAAGGCGTGAGAGGATGATAAGTTTTGGTGTTGGGATCATAGTGTGTGTTTGACTTTTGTTATATGAGTTCTAGCCAATTTGTGACAATGCAATGCTGTATGGATCCATCCTTCTGGAAGAGGCTGATTTGTTTTAATCCTAGCTTCAAAGAGAATCTTAGCCATCTCTCTGTACTGTGGTCCTAGGCTTGGTTTACCCGTAATGTCCTTTTCACGAACTTTAGAGGACTCAACAGTGAGTTGCAGGACCTGGTTTGTGATCTTAGTGAGACTTCTAATCTGGATTTTCCATTGACCCATACACAGCTTGATCCTCTGCACCTCATCTTTTAATTCCTAGAAATCATTTTATTGAAGAGCATTATTGAATAGTGTTTTCCAGGTTTTCCATTCCATAGTTGATCGCTCTACCAATCCTGAAGATCATCAGTAATCTTATAGTATGTGAGCCGATCTACTGGTTCTGTATGTTGAGTATATAGAGCTCTTCTCTTGAAAGACAGCACCATGTTGATTGATTACTCATATTCAATTACCTCAGGCAATTGGCACACCTCCTGATCATGGAAAGTAGTTGATTTCCAATGTTGAACCATTTCCCTAGCACCAACATATAGTCATTGAAATCGCTCCAGATTAGTGATAAGATCATCATCCTCCAAATATATCCTGGTTATAGGAGCTTACTGATGTCTTAATCTCTTGTTCAGCGTGATGAGATGTAATGAATGTCTCTCATCACCTTTTAGAATATCAGTCACAGCTTTGCCTTTCCCTTTATCATTCATACTGTGTTGTGACTGATGTACTGGTGAATTCCCAGTGTTTCTGAGTTGTTGATCTCCCACCTACTAATCATACAACTAGTGACCTTCACACTGGTTTGGCTGGTCTATCTTTGACTGATTCCCTCCTATAGCTCCCGCTCCACCAGTACCAGGTCCTGAAGGTGGAGATGGAGGAGAGTCATCATCATCATGCCCTTCTTCTAATTCATCCTCCTTCTCTTCCTCATCTGCTGCCTTATCATCATCCACCCCAAGGTTGTTCTGCTGTTCAATATAATCAAGAATAGCTTGATTTTCTAGATCACTGTTATATTCAAAGAGTTTGTCTTGCAAATCACTCTACATTGTTTCCATGAGAGTCCTCAAATTATCCTTATTGAAAATAGCATGCCCTTTTGGGTTTAATATCTCAGCCAGATGATTAAAGATGTATCTTTCCGTTAATGTGGCTTTCAGAGCAGTATGACTAGTCAGCAATGAGTTGAAATCAACTCACTTCATTCTCAAGAGAGTTCCAAATCTGTCCGCAGCCCTTTAACCTTCTTCCTTTTTCTTCCCTCAAGGTCCGTATCTCATACTCAACCTTGGATAACTTATTTTCTAATTGCTGAATGGTCCTAGGTGACTGAATTTCAATAATACTGTGGCGCAGGTTCTAGGCTCCTCTCTCCTACTCCAACTTTTCAATTTGCTACTCAATCTCCTTCAGATCAGCTTTTAACTTGGTAAAATCATCATCTGACACTGAAGCATCCAACATTTGTCCTATGGCATTCATAATAGTGTTCCAAGATGACTGAAAAAGTACAGAACAGCCATCCTTCACTATGGCTGGGTCTCAAGCAGTTGGGCTCATAAATCGTGACAGGAGCCATATATGGTAATGTAGTATAATCAAATTTAGGCAGAAGTAGACGTCCTTTAAGAGGATGAGTCTACAGCTGTTGTATCCTGTCCTTCTGAGTTAAACGCAGGGCCGCTTCACTATAAGGGATGGAAACCTTTCCAAGTGGACTTGAAGGTGCTGGTCATTTTTCCTTATCAGTGTGATCCGCTAGATGCTCAACACTGGTCCTATCTGATTGGTCTTGTCTTGTAGTGGTGGTTGCTGAAATTTGCCCTATTGACTGGTTGATTCCACCAGTGGTCTGGATCAGAGGTTATTCAGTCTGGCTAGCTGGAGTCTTTTCAACACACACTGTTTGGATCTGACTTTCTAACTCCTTAAGAAGAGAAGTGCTTTTTGTCAGTGTCCTTCTTGGTCTTTTAGAACTGTCAGCTTTCTCTTGTGTGGCCTTTCTCTTTTGTCTAGTGAGAGCTAACTGGTTTTCTGGGGATTCTTCATCTGACGATAAATCCACATTGCTGGTGATTGGAAATGGCTTCTGACTCTAAGCCATTTTGACCTGGGCATGGGCGTCTGGACCGGTTGCCCAGTAAAGAAACTGCCAAACATACCAAGCTTTGAAAACATTCTGAGACTTCAACTTGGCAGTCTGCTAAAGCACATTATGTGACAATATCTAACAGAGATTGATAGAAACTGTAGAGTCCAATCTTTTTTCTAGAAGCATAGAAAATGGTTTCTCTGACACATAAGTTGGATTGTTTTTAAGACTCATAGCTTCAGCTACAAAGCGGTAAGAAACAGGAATGTCCAGACTTGCTACTGTAACCCCTTGTGCACTGGCTTTTTGTTTCTTTTTGGCAGCATCATCTTCTTTCAGGGCTGCACTAATTTCCTTTGCGGTTGCCAGATGGCTTTGGTCCATTTGGCATTTGGAATGCGAAAGCAAATTTTTTTGGAGTGACTGACACTTTCCTACCATAGACCATAGCACTTCCGTCTTCGGCATTGAAGGAATCTAGAACTTGCCTTATAAGAGCTATGTCAAACTCAATTCTTGTGGCTTGCACAACCACATGCAAATCCCACAGTCTAAGTAAGGCCTCGGCTTTCTTAGTAAACACATATCTTTGTATTTTACTGTGACGAATATGCGAAAGAGTTGCTTTTGCAACAGCAATAAGGACTTGGGTTTCTTCTATAGTTTCCTACATCTTCTCCAACATTTTCTTCCTACCCATACACCGTGAAGACGATGAATCAATATACGAAGAAGAAGAGGACTTACTTGATTCGTCAAACCCGTATCCTGGTGTGGCTGGCAAGGATAAGCAACAATCCATAGTCTCCTCAAATGAAGAAGTTTGTGGCTCTAGTGAGGAAACTTCAGAGCTTGGAGATGGAAAATAAACAACAGTAGGCAGGCATCAGGCAAGAGAATTGCGATAAAAAATGCTTACTTGCCTCACTGTTATACGCGTTCGCATCATAAAAGCTCCACCACTTACTGTTCCTAGAGTTCTGTACACCGCAATTGATGTGGTAGACATGAATTGGACAAGACTCTCTCTTATCTTTGAAATGATTACAAATGATAGTCCTTCTAACCATTGTTCCCATAAAAACTGATATTGGTTTCCATACCTTTTTGTTTTTGGTATGGACATGGTTTGGTCGTATTGGTATTGTTCTAACTTTTTGACTGGCTGTAGATGAAAAAGACCTAAAATAGCTGATTCTGGAATTTCCTGGTCTTCAGTTCCCATACCCTTAGTACCCTTTTCCCGGAAAGTTTCTCTGGCTTCTGAATAATAGAGCTTGATTTTGGCTCCAGTATATACCCCTAGAAACAGTCATCTAGACAAATCTTTCAACCTTACCATGCCATTGGAGAACACCCAATCAACTTCAAATGGTCCTGCCTAGGCTATCTTTAAGTTCAATTTCTTAGGGCCTAGTTTTGATTGATATAGGAGAACCAGATTGCCTTTCTGAAACTCCCTGACCTTAATTTGTCTGTCATGTGAGTGTTTTCTTCTTTGCTGAATAATTTCTTGTTCTAGCATAGCCCTTTGTCTCAACTCATCTAGCTGTGTTAGCTCTTCCAGTCTCTTTTTTAGATTGTGATTAAAATCCAAGCCATGCTCTACTGCCATTTGAGACTGGGTATGACAAATTCCATAGGTACAACAGCTTCAGTGCCATACACCATTCTAAATGGTGTTAACCTTGTAGTGACCTTATAATCTGTTTTATATGCCCATAGAGCACTTTGAAGTTTCAAGTCTCATTGCTCTGGCTTTTTCTGCACAATCTTGGTGAGGATAGTCTTGATAGTCTTGTTGCTGCTTTCGGCTTGCCCCTTGCATCTAGGATAATATGGTGTTGATTTTTGATGCTTGACTGAAAGCATATCCATGAGAATATCCATAGTGTCATTTATAAAGTGTGTACCTTGGTCTGACATAATCTCCACAGGACTTCCATATTTGCAGCAGACAATATTCTCAAATAGAAACCTAGCAGTGGATTTTGTCGTGTTGTTGGGAAGAGCCTTAGCTTCTACCCACTTGGTTACATAACAAGTAGCCATCAATATATACCTATTATTCCTTTGAGTAATCTTCTTGAATGGACCCATAAAATCTAGACCCCATTTCATGAAAACACCCAATGGGGTGTCAAAGGAGTCATATCTGCTGTTGTGGGTCTACCCATTCTTTGGCATATATCACATGTTTTACAAAAGCTTTTGACATCAGATATTAAAGTCTACCACCACAATCGAGACTACAGAATGTTCTTGAAAGTAATATCAGTGAAAAAAGGCACACATCGGCGAAGAATCACATCAACACCCAATCTGTAAAGTGATCCGCCAATGATAGTGAACTTTAGACTTTTAATAACCAGAGACTTCTTCTGATTTTGATTCGAATCATCTAGGAACCCACCCTTAGAAAGAAACTGATATACTTCATATAATTTTGGATCAATTGATTCTGCCACTTCCAACTGAAATAATTTTGCATCTACTAGCTCGTCCCTTAAAGACACCTCAGAGTAGCCCTCCGTACTCCTAGACAGGAAATCAGCACCACAATGGTTTTCCAGGTTTATGGAAACTACAAAATTCAAATATTATAAGGAACATCATCCACCGTATCAATCTGCCTTGAATAATGAATTTATTTATCAGAAATAATAAGGCTTGATGATCCACATAGAAATGAAACAGCTTGCCCAACAAATGATGTCTGAATTTAGTAGCAGTAAAAACCATCCCTAAGGCTTCTTTTTCAGTAGTTGTATACCCTTGTTCGGCTTGATTGAACCTGTGACTAGAAAAGTATAATGGATAATCAGTTCTTCCTTCTGGTTGAGCTAGTATTGCTCCCATCGCCAGTCCTGAAGCATCAACATGTACATGAAAAATGACATCCCAATTCGGTTGTCAAAGAACTGGTTTACTAATAATGGCATTCTTTAATTTCTAAAAAATTTCCTTACATTCAGTAGTCCAGCTGAACTTGTTGGTTTTCTTTGTAAGTTCATACAATGGTAATGCTTGGGAAGCAAACTTGTGCACAAATCGTCTACTATAAAAATTAACATATCGCAAGAAAGAACTTAATTTTGATGCATTTCTAGGTGCTTTGGCCTATTGAACGCATTGGATCTTGTCATTGACCATTTCTATTCCATTTCTGGACACCACATGTCCTAGTAGTTGTCCTTTCCAGACTAAGAAAACAGATTTGAATGGATTCTGAAAAATCTGCTTTTTGTGACAACGCTTAAAAACCATCTCAAGAAATAGTAAATGTTTTTCCTCTATTGAATATACAGTGAAGTCATCCATAAATATGGCAAGGAATCGATGAAGAAATTCACTGAATATTTCCATCATACATCGTTGAAAAGTGGCTGGTGCATTGCAAAGTCCAAATGGCATTACCAGATACATAAATGCTCCCCACTCCGTAATAAAAGTGGTCTTACCCCGATCCTCAGGAGCAATCTGTAAATGGTTACAGCCACTATAACCATCCATAAAGCTATACATCTCATATCTTGCAATTTCATAAAATAACATGTCTGTGAAGGGTAATGGAAATGGACCCTGAATGGTTTGAGCGTTCAGTTTCCTATAATCCACACATACTCTCAGCTTCCCATTCTTCTTGGACACAACCACAATAGGAAACAACCAATCACTACTGGCTACTTTGGTAATGAACCCAGCTTTTAGAAGGTTGTCAATCTCTTCCTTGACCTTCTTAGCATAATTTGGATTCATTCAATATCGTTGCAATTGTACTGGTCTAGCCTCTGATTTCAGAGGTATTCGATGTCGACATACCTCTGGATCCACTCCTTTGAGATTAGTATGTTCCCATGCGAACACATCTTTATAGTGCTGGAACATATGTCATGCCTTCTTTTCATCTTAGGATTCAGATGTTTATTGACCTTGATCAATCTAGGGCTTTCCTCAGACCCCAAATTCCATTCCTCTATCTCCTGATCATTTGGAAGCAACCAGTTAGGCCCTCCGCCCTTTCTCTTGGTTGACTCCTCAGCATAATCCCAAGACGGTCCTCTGAGCTCTGAACTACTATTCTGATTTTCAATAGCTCCTCTAGAGTGTGCTTATTCTATTGGTGTGCTAAAATCAACTGGTTCTTCTGGCCTTCCAGTTAGCTAAACTGGACGTTCTCCTGAATTCAGTTCAGTGAACTGGTCTGGAAATTGTTTCTTTTGTTTTTCAGCTTGATCTTTGTTCAGTAAAACTACATTGAGATCTATCTCTGTTAATGGAGAAATATTTATGGCTGCTAACATTCTCTCAATTTTCTTCACCTTATACTTCTGGCAAAGCTCTTTGGGTCTCAGTTCCTTTCTCCAAATTCTAGTGTTATTCGTCTAAATCTAGATTCTTCCATGTTAACCCTCACGGCTCATGGACACCCCATCACCTACGACGGACGTGTATTATGTATTCGGTAGAGTCAGGTACCGGGCTTGTCGGACCAATAGGGAAAGGTAGAGTGATCGCCGATGAGAGGCGCACTTTAACTGGGACATTCAAGGGATTAGTTGGCTAAGCATGGGCGCCCAAGTGTGAATGGGGTGAGCTCCTATAAAAGCCAACTAAACCTAATTTTTACTCATTCTCTCATTTGTGCAATAGAAGAGTGCTCTTGCTCCATCTCCATCTTCTTCTTCTTCTTCACCTCCTTGTGTGTGTGTGTGTGAGAGAGAGAGAGAGGGAGAGAGGGAGAGTGTGTGTGCGATTGAGCATTACGAAGGCACGACGGCGGCGAAGCGGTTGAGCGCAGCACGACTGCAGCTTCTTCTTCATCGCGGCGAGGAATCCACCACGAAGGCGAGCGTAGAGCGGTGAGTGACACACCCTTTGTTCTCTTGAGCTTGCTAGTTTAGGCTTGTTGTGTGCTTGGAGCCGTTTGTGGCTCGCACACGGTGTATTGGCAAGTCCCTTGCTTCGACAGTGCGGCAAGGAGCGCACATTTTTGGCGCCGCTGCCGGGGATATGCCCTACACTAAGCTCGGTTAGCACTTTACGCTTCCTTGTGGTGCAACTTCTATCATAGGAAAGGCAGGGAAGGAGTGTGTGGAGATTTCTGTTTTTTGCGTTTTCTGCATTTTCTGTCAAGTTTCAATTTCTGCTATTGTCTGTGCTTTTTCAATTTTCTGCATTTCTTGCGTTTTTTCAATTTCTACAATTTCTGCATTTTCAATTTCGGCGTTTTCAATTTCTGCAATTTTCTGCGTTTTCTGTGTTAAATTTTCTGTCGAGTTCCAATTTTCTGCAATTTCTGCATTTTCTGTGCTTTTTCAATTTTTTGCAATTTCTGCATTTCAATTTCTGCAATTTCTGCTTTTTCTGCATTTCAATTTCTGCAATTTCTATGCGTTTTTAATTTTCTGCAATTTCTGCATTATTAAAATATTTATTTTTTTTTAAAAAAAACTGAAAAAAAAATTTAAAAAATAAATAAAAAATTTCGGAAAATAAAAACGCGAGTGAGCGGGCGGTGAAATTTTTCGAAAATAAAAAACGTGACTCTTAAAACGGACGGGTTGGTTTGTATAAAAGATAGATCGGGATCATTTCCCCAAGCCCAAGCCCAAGCCCAAGCCCAGGCCCAGGCCTCAGTCCTCAATCTTATGATATATACTAGACTCACTCTTATATATATACCCTACTCCCTCAAGAGAGAATGAGAGCATGTGAGACAAGTCCTCCACTCTCCTCCTTTCTCTTCCCACTTGCACCCTTAGACTTTCTAGTTTGGGCCTAGTTCCCTACTGGAAATTGACAGTTTTAGGGATTCCGAGGGCATAGAGTGACCAAACGGAGGGCTGTAAAGCACGGCATGACCCTCTGACCGATACGCTCGTTTCGAGCTATCACACGGCCCATTCCACGACACGCTCTAAAAAATCTAGGAAAAAAACAAACAAAAAACACGCTAAAAACTAGTCACAAGGCCTCCTAGAGCAGCTTTTTGACACCTTAGGGTATCAGAAGCACATGCACTTACGCTCTGGGCGGGTGCTAGAACACGAGCATATTGAGGGTGCCTCTATTCATACGGACACCCATTACCCATCCACGATAAGCTCTAGACCCTCAGCGGGGACACAAGGTAGCACCACCCAAGACCCTAAAATAGCCGCTAGTGATTCCTCCTCCGACTCAGAAATCATGGAAGCATACCCTACCCAAAACACTGAGAGAGAAGGCCATGCACCTCCCGAAGCTCCACAGCCTAGTACTAGTATGTTTAGCCGTTTCATGGAAACATTAGGTAGAGCTACTTGCTCGGAACCTGATGCAAATGAAGCACACGAAGGGGGTGGGGAAGTGGACTCTCCTTTCACATCGCACGTGGACCCCACACCCCCAAAGAGTGTCCATGTGGATATCCTACCAACTTCTTACCAAGAAGGCCCTGTTGAGCTGCCTCCTTCAGAAGTTCCCTCTAGAGTACCGTTGGTGACAAGTAAAACCACGGGGAGCAACATTGCTTCTACCTCACAAGAAACCGTTAACACGTCGACTCTAGAAGGATTGTTCATTAATGATCATTGGACATACGACCTCCACACTGAGGTGTTGACGGATCTACACTCTGGCCACGCCTACCATGTAGGATGGATAGAGATTGTACAATCCACCTCTAGTGCCACGAGCATCGAAGATCAACAGAAAATGATCTGTAATGTTATCCATGGCATTATTCAATCAGAAAGGCAAAACGGAGGGGTAAATATACTCTCAACTGGCCCCATGAGATTTCTGGATACGAGCAAGGCTCAACAGCCTACTCTATCACAAATGGAGACTCCTCTAATGAGTCCCATGGACCCATCTTACGTCATTTCACCTGGGGTCTCTATGCAATCTGAGCCTCCGAGCGACAACTTTAGCTTCCCTAACTTGGCTCAACCCTCTATTAAGGAAAACACAGTGCTCACTCCAGGGATAAGCCTGACAGAGAATGTACCGATGACATCTACGGTTAGTGCAGTGCCACTACCTAGTGTCGTAGTACCTAATATGGGGCCTCGACCATATGTGCCTCTAGCCCCTTATGCACACATGGCCCCCACACCTCCAATTGTACCACTTGCTTATGCTCCTCGAGTGCCGCTCCCTAGCCCTTATTCGAGTGGACCTATGCCCGGTTATGTTCCATATCCTGCATCATCCACACATATGCCAAGACCGGTACCCGTTCCTCTCCCACATATGATTCCAAGAGTACCTCCACCGGCCCTGCCTCCTCACATAGGTGACTTGGCAGCGTTTGCTCAAACCATAGGTCGATCTATCGCGGAAAATATGCGTCATGCATCTGATAGAGAGCCTAGAAGTAAGGCAGTACAAATTGCCAAACTCACGCAAAAATTCAATGGGGACGAAGATGCTAGGAAACACATTGAAGTGTTTGAACAAGTATGTGATTCCTTAGGGGAACGCAACGAACTACATAAGTGCAATGCCTTAAGCTTGACATTAAGTGGGAAGGCTGGAGATTGGTATAGGACCCTAAGGGTGGACGAGAAAACAATCTACCCTACCCTTCGAAGGTTGTTTCTAAAGGAGTACATACGAGAAGGTGTGCTTTGGGGTGTAGCATCTCAGCTACAGAAGGCCGAACGTAAGGAAGGAGAGTCAGTAAGGGACTTCATTAGTCGTCTAAAGCACTTAAACTCTCGCTGCCCTGTAAATGAGCGCTTCAACAATAACCAACTGCTTGATCGATTCATTCGAGGGTTGAGGAATGAAGGAATCTATAATGGACTAGTGATTAGAGGTATCACAACCTGGGAAGATGTCACTGCCAATGCAATCCAATTAGAGGACAACTTGATGATAGCAGGCATGAGGGTGTCTACTGACACGAGATCCACTAGCTCACAAGCCATTGAGTATGAACCCATGACTGCAAAGCCCATTGCCAATGAGCCAAAGGTATTTGAGACATTCTTGACAGACCTCACCAAGGCAATCCAAGAGTCTCTTAAGGATAATCGACCCCCTCAAAATAGTCACATGTATCCAAGAAGGGAGCAACAATGGTGTTCCATTTGCTTAAGTCCACATACCACTAGTGAGTGCCCTACGTTTAGAGTAAAATTTAACAGAACTTGCAACGCATGTGGTAGGTATGGTCACCAAGCTAAGGATTGTTTAATGATCAAACGTATGATGGCAAATAGACCACCTGTAGCCTGGACGGATGCACCTCGAGCTCCTGTATTGATGCCTACTCCACCTGTTGAGCAACTACCGCAACACATGGTCCCTAGATCTCAAAATGTTGTACAAGCTACACCGTTACCACCTCCTGTGCTAGGACCGCAGCCCCCGCATCCAAGAGTCGCCCCTATGAACCAAGTGGGTTGCGAGCCATCTAATGCTTATCCAGATAGCTATGAGGAGGAAATATACACTAGTATTGCCTACGGACTTGATACATTGGAAGAGTGTCCTATATACTACATGGAAGATTGTTGGGGGCAAGTCAAGCCAGTTTATCAAGCTGCTGCTCTCGCATCTAGAGGTCAAAATATCAACACGCAGGCTAGGAGGCCACCTCTTCAATGCTACGAGTGTGGTGGACCACATCGAGCAGCGGAGTGCCCTATTAGGCTGCAAAATAATGCTGCACAGATGCAAATGAATCAAGGGAGCACGTCTGCAATGCCAATACTCACATGTAATCGTTGTGGCATAGATCACTTGATTGCCCAATGCCCCTATAACCCAAATGCGCCTAAAATCACACCCTTGAATTTGATCAAAATTGCTAGTGTGACATCGCCAATACCACCCATCGCACCCGCTTATGCGATTACACGGTCCATGCTTCAAGGGCCAGGCCATATCCTCGAAGAGAGAGATACCATTTCAGTTATCCAAGCAAAGAAAAAGAAGACACGAAGGAAGAAGTCGCAGAATACGGAAAATTCAAAGCCAAGTTCCAAAACAAACATAGGAATAGGAGATGACCCCATGTATATGAATGACCTCGAGGATGATTCAGATTCAATCGAGACAATGGAGACTAGAACCAATACCACAAAGGGAAAGACCGACAAAGAAAACCGTAACATGGAACCAAATGGAAACCGAATAAGAGAAAACCATAAAGAGCCTCTGAAAACACCACAAGTGTTTCCAAATCCAATCCAAGACCCCCAAGATAAACCGCAGGGGCAAAAAGGGAAGAATCGTAAAAAGAAGATTGGGACGTACCCAAACCCAGTAGACGAGATTGAGCAAGTGAGACATCTAAGAGGTTTAGTGGAGGAGACTCAAAGGAAACTAGAACCAGAACCCATGCAGGTCAAAATTCATGACACAGTGTTTCCCACGCAAGTTCATCCACCCCACATGAACCATAGACCGTTAGCCATATCTAGTATCATCCAAGAAGGGAGTGAGGACGGGACATCAGAAAGTGAGCATACACCTTTCTTGTTGGAAAGGATGTTTAACGAAGGAATACCTGATCCCATTGAGGAATATGAGATTCCATCCTCACCAGTTCCTAGTCAAGGACATACACCCTGCAAAACGCCAATGAATGTTGCCTTCATGTCTTCTGAGGTCCGAACCACGATCATAGCAAAGCTGTATGGAGATCCTGAGTTATTCCTTGCACTTTGAGCATTCCTTAACGGAGAGCTACGAACGGGATTACCGCAGTTTGCGCGACCAAATAGGCCTGACTCGATTATGATTGATGAGGAAAATCATGTGCAATCACTTGACTTAGATGGACACGAGTCTGTGATCGAGGTACCCATTAACGAATTAGGGCAGTATTTTGAAGGCGACGAGTCTAATGCGACCCTACCCATCACTACCAAGGGATTAACTATAAAGGGAATTCTTGATGGTGGTGCGGGAGTTAGCATCATTACAAAAGATTGTTGGGAATCCATGGGAAAACCCCACCTCAGTGTTACTAACATTGTGGTAAAGATGGCAAATGGTACCATAGCCAAACCTATGGGGATGCTCAAGGATCTTAAGATCAACGTTCTAGGACACAAGGTACGACATACGTTCATTGTAATGGATTTCTCTAAACACATTATGTCATATGAGATGATTTTAGGACGACCATTCATGAGGGAAGCACAAATGGTTCATGATTGGTCTAAAAATCATGTCTATTTGCAATTCCAAGACTCTGTCCTTAGAGTGGATTTGGTGACTGGTAAGGTACACCCCTTAGGGAGTAAAACCATTATTGATCATCGCTCTGACACCACAGTTCACTCGGCCCCACTACAATATTGTTACACTTGTAAGAAGGATACAGACATTGGCCAAGATTCTCCTTATATGGATATCCTACCTGGGATGACTGAGTCGGACAATGTGGATTGGGTCCACCTAGCATCAACCATAGACACTTGGGGAAATAGGGGGACGACCTGGGTAACACCTGAGGGGGATGAAATGCCTATACCCTTAAATATGCTACAAGCAATGCATATCGCTTCCGACGAGACTCATCCTAAGGTAACAAAGAAAACATACAAGTGGGTCCCTAAAGCTTCTTTAGTGACCATAGCTAGTGCTAAAAAACAGAAGCCTTGTAAGAAACGTACCACTCGCTCCAAGAAAAGTAAGAAAATGTTGCGATGGATCCCTAAACGACTATTGGAAGCCCAAGGCTATTATCAAGGAAATGATCAAATCTGGGTGCCAAAACGTAGATTGTGCTCTTACCTATCACCTGACCCAAGTGAGCCCAATCCCGTAGCTCCAAAACAAATCAATGATTGTGAAAAGAAAAAAATCACAGAATGCTACACACCCGCTCCCGAGCTAGTTTGGGTACCAAAGAAATAACGATTTGTTCCACCTAGCTCAGGAAGGGGGGAGTCCCATGAAGCGTCTAGCTCCTCATGTAATACATCCATAGAGGTAAAAGATTCTACACAGCCTCCATCTATAGTAGTGGACCTCCATGAAGCTACAAAAGAATCCACACCTCCCAGTGTTCAAGAATCACCTGATGAACCACTTCAAGTTCGATCCTGGGAGAGTACCTTACCACCCTTGCAACTTGACGAGGCACCTAGGGTAATAGAAAACTACTGGCAAAAATCCTCACCTATTACCAACTGGAACAATTGGTTTCAAAGGGTGACAAGCTCATTTCAAACGGTATGATCTACCCAAGGAAGGGGGGAGTGTTTGTGGACATCCATCATTCATTTGTTTCCCTCTCAGCCTTTTTCCCTAACCTCTCAATCTCCGATCTTAGGGAATGTACATATAAAGCTTTATACTCACAAAAAACAAAAAAATAAAGAGCAAGAGCAATTAGCAAACGAGTATGCACATTAAAGTCAAAACATTGACTCAGACCTACACATGTCACATCTGGTACAGTGAAACAGAAACCTATGCCATAAAACACCTTTGATCCTCATCACTTGAGTGATGGAGGGTAGGTAAGATTAGTACGATAGGAGTGTTTCTGTTTTAGAGTTGAGTGATTCGCAAAGTTCTCTTTTCCTACTAATGTGCCTCTTGGAGGTATTCCTTTTGTTTCTTAGTGTGTGAAGGAGCGTGTTGATATTGATAGGATTTGGACCTTCATGGAACCTTCAAATCAAGCGCGACCATCAACACAAACAGGTGTTTCTTGTCCATTAGCATTGCCCTTATCTTTTTGCATCTATGATTGTCTGCTTTGATTGTGATTAGTAGCATAATATTCAGCGCATTGGCTTAGTATCAAACATTTAATTCAATGTAATGTTTTGTCATAATCAGTTGTTTAGGTGTAAAAATCAAGCAGTCCGACTAAGCTAGTTTTACCAAGCTAGGTATTAGAAATCTTCTCTTAATACCATGGGGAATGCCTTCCTCATAAGCAATGGTTACTTAGGTTCTTAATCCGATTTAGGCAGCATTGTATGAAATGTACTAGGGCTTTCTAGTGGGCTTAACCCTATTGACCTTTAGCTTAAGTATTATAAAGGGAGTTTACTAATGTGATGAGCCTGGGGAGGGTAACAGTGTTATATGACCCCCCAAAGTTACAAAATTTAAATGCTGAAAATGAACAAACAAAAAATCAAAGTGCCACAATGTAAAATTTTAAGCTGGAAGAGAAATCCCTGCTTAAATTGGTACTTCACTCACATGTATTGCCTATGGTACTAGAGCCCTAGAGGTTCCCAGTGTGGGCGCTTTTCCATGAAAAGCAAAAAACCCAAGGCATACAAACTAAGCACACACATCATAATTGAATCACTGTGAAAAGACTTTGGGGAGTCAAAGAAAAAGTAATCAGTCAGGCGATGATTTCATGAGAAATTCCTTTTATGGTAGCTTAACTACAAGGTTTTCTAGATATAGCCTCTAGTCAGCCCTCGAACATGAATACTTGGCTCTCGCGATTAAACAACTTAATTGACCACAGAAAATTAAGAAGATTACCCATGGTATTAATATTCGATCTCTGTTGCCTTTCGACCGTCAAATTAGCGACCGCAGACTTGTTTAATTTTTTACCTTTACATCTGTTTATGCATTTGATTACATTGCAATTTAATGTTCATTGCTAACAAATTGTTTGAAATTCTTTGACCAATCAATTTTTCTACCTAAAACTGCATATGCTTTTTAAGAGAATGCAATTACTGTGCCAATGTTGTTTGATTTTGCAGTGACTGACGAAGGCTAAGGACATTCATCTCAAATGCTCTTCCACCTCGACGAACCAGCTTACACTCAATAGCTTCCGAGGACGGAATCTACATCAGGAAGGGGGGCATGTTAACCCTCACGGCTCACGAACACCCCATCACCTACGACGGACGTGTATTATGTATTCGGTAGAGTCAGGTACCGGGCTTGTCGGACCAATAGGGAAAGGTAGAGTGATCGCCGATGAGAGGCGCACTTTAACTGGGACATTCAAGGGATTAGTTGGCTAAGCATGGGCGCCCAAGTGTGAATGGGGTGAGCTCCTATAAAAGCCAACTAAACCTAATTTTTACTCATTCTCTCATTTGTGCAATAGAAGAGTGCTCTTGTTCCATCTCCATCTTCTTCTTCTTCTTCACCTCCTTGTGTGTGTGTGTGTGTGTGTGAGAGAGAGAGAGAGAGAGAGAGAGAGAGAGAGAGGGAGAGTGTGTGTGCGATTGAGCATTACGAAGGCACGACGGCTGTGAAGCGGTTGAGCACAGCACGACTGCAGCTTCTTCTTCATCGCGGCGAGGAATCCACCACGAAGGCGAGCGTAGAGCGGTGAGTGACACACCCTTTGTTCTCTTGAGCTTGCTAGTTTAGGCTTGTTGTGTGCTTGGAGCCGTTTGTAGCTCGCACACGGTGTATTGGCAAGTCCCTTGCTTCGACAGTGCGGCAAGGAGCGCACATTCCACTGACCCCTTGTATTGTTAGAGTCTGATTAGCATAATTGTGAATAGCCTGTGCCGTTCGCAACCATGGGTGCTGCAGTAGCATCCCATACGCTCCTTGCACATCTAGTACTAGGAACCTAGCTTTGAACTTATCTTTGCCCACTCTTATCTGCATACTCTCTATCATACCACTTGCCTGCACCACTCAATGATCCACCATTCGAACTTTAAAAGGTGTTGGTTTTAGGTTTGTAATTCCCATCCTTTGTTGAAGATGTGCCCCCCAGAATTTTTACCCCTGCTCCTCCATCTAGTTTGACGCTCGATAGTGGTTCCCACATTTCCAAACTTTGTAATCCACCTGGATCATCGGCACTTCATCATCTCTGATAGCCACCAAGTCAACTGATCTGGACTCCACCTCAACCTTCATTCACTGTCTGATGAATTTTGCTGCTTCGGGCAAAGTTTTTATAATGTCCTCTCACTCCACAGTGAGTTTTTGAATTCTATCACAAATCTTGACATGAATTTCCTCTCTCTCATGATCAGAGTCGTTATCAGAACTTGAAGAACTGGTAGTATATTCACAATAAAATTCCTTTATTTTAGTTCTTTTAGATCCTTTATCAGTTCCCAACTCTTCCATCAGTCCTTGTACTGCAGCCAACATGGTCTCAGGTATTCCAGGCTTTGATTGATCTGGTTGTGCTATCTCAAAAACTGGGCGGGTATCTTTTGAATGACCCGGGCGTTAGAACTCTCTGGCTACTCTGGCAGATTCTTGGCTAATCCTTATGTGATTTTCACCGTCGCTAGTTCTCTCTGCTCCTGCCATTCATCAACCACCTTTTCTTTACCCTTGGCCTTCCATACCTCTCTCTACTGAGCCCATTTTGTACTTTTAGCAGTGACTGGTTTTGCTAGGTTTTCTAGAATTTCCTCAATCACCACCCCCTTTACTTCGTGTGACTATTCGTACAGGAACAGTTCTGGAACCTTCACCTCAGTATCCGCAGTCACAAGACACTGAGCCGCGAAATGCCCATACTTACTACAAGTATAGCAATTCAGGCTTCGACTCTGGAAATTACCACGATCCCGACCCCGTCTAGTACCCCCTTGGTATCTATCGCTCCATGTACTAGTACCACTGATACCTGATTTCTCTTCTAGAAGCACTGATAGTTTCCACTCTTACTTGTTCAGCATTGGTAAATGCCAACATCGACAAATCTTTTCTCTTCTTGAAATGATGAATTCGAATACCACAGTTGTTCCATAGATGGCCATAGGCTTTGCAATAAGTACACTGTGGGCATTCATTTGAAACATGATCTTTAGATTTACACTTTGAACACCAGGTTTCCACTTTTCTTACCGGTTGTCTGGTCTGGCTCATTTTACTAATTTCCAGGCCATCTCTTCAATCTTCCTAGACCAAGATCCCTTACTAAGCTTGTCTTTGCTCTTTTCATCTGAGCTACTTTCAGAACTACTGGAGGCCCTACTAGAATCCGAATCCTCAGTAGAAGTACTGCTACAATTGGACCTCCTCTTCTTTTCCTTCTTAGCTCGCTTTCCTAGCTTCAGGGCTCCTTGCACCAAATCATTGAATTTCTTTGTTGGTGCTCGCACCTCCTGTTCCCTAAGCTTCTTACTATGAAAACCATTCAAAAACCATGCTCGCACAACCACTTTTCAGATGGTGGTTCCTGCAGTTGTCTAGTCAGTTCCTTGATTTTCTCAACATAACTTTTGACTGACAATTTTATCTGCTTTATCTTATCCAGTTCACAGAGTATATCCTCATCTCCTCCGTTGTCTGAATATTCCAGTCGAAAATCTTTAAGCGGTTTATTATATGATCTGAGTTGGCAAGCCGGGTAATGGTAGTACCATTTCCTTGCTTCCTCCTTTAATGTTTGCGGAAAGCATTCACCCTAGTCATCTTCATCAATATTTTTCAACTCAGCATACTGCTCAAAGGCTTGGATATGAACATCCGGGTCATCCTTCTTCCCCCCTTTGAACACGGGAAAAGAAATTTTCAATGAAGGCAGCATCATTTCTTCCTCTTCTCACCTTGGGGCCCTGACTCCTTTTTGAAGCTTTCTTATAATGGTATGTGTCTGCATCCCAATTAATTTCTGCCTCCATCTCAGTTTTTGTTTCCTCCCTGGCTTTTCTACTGGAACTACGGCGACTTCCTTTATTGCCTTTGGCTCCTTCGTCCCCCTGTATGGTCCGAGAACTCTTGGCCTTGTGTTCTTCCCTTTTAGCCCTTCTTCTTCTGGACTGACTAGAATGATGAGAGTCCTTTGCCTCATCAACATGACTATACTCCTCCTGAGCCTCAGTGTCAGTTACTTGTTCATTCTTAGGATCAAAATATCTTTTTGACTCCTGAGGGATAGGGTCAACGCTTTTCGGCTGTGGCTGGGTTTGGGCATTAGGAAAAACATGGCTCTCCATTGGCCTTGTAAGAATCCCTAATATAAGGAAGAATGTTGTGATTAAGGGAGACAAAGGAAATGATGGGGGCTATTTTGGTAGGTCATTTTCTATCCTTCAAGCCTAGAAAAGATGGGGTAAGTAGTGACTAGGAGGTTACCTTCTCTCTCTAGCTTTTCAGCATCTCCTAGAGAAAAGGGGGTGTCATAAAGAGGGAGAGGGACCCTTGTACAAAAAGAGAACCCCACCTTTCATGTTTTTTTAAAAACGCGGCCAAAAATAAACCCTAAAATTTTGAAATTTATTGAAATTTTCAAAAGTAGTCATTTCCCCCCAAAAAGTGACCCCAAACCTATTCTAATATCAAAACATCATTTTTTGCCTCCAAAATCCCTTTCTCTCTCTCCATGTCTCCTCTTTGTCTCTCTCACTCCCCTTCCTCAAAGTAGCCATGCCCACCATAGCCAGGACCTGTTGCATCTCCCTCTTCATCTAAATGCTAAATCCTCCTTCTCACTCTTACAGAATTTTGCATCTCCCTCTCCATCTACCTGTTAAACCCTCCCTCTCATTCTCACACACTCCTGGATCTGCCTCTTCATCTACTAGCTAAACCCTTCGTCTCACTATCACATTCCTCTCTCCTCTCTTCTTTCTATCCATGTACCCTCTTCCATTGTTCACTGTCCTCCCTCAAAAATACCAAGTCTACCGTAAGCCAAGATCTACAGCAACTACCTCCTCAATCTTCCATTTCAATGTCAACGTCCCCTCCCCTGACCCTACCCCTTCCCTCATACTCAACTTCCCCTATCAACCAAGCCCACCATGATTACAAGCTAGTGTAGTTGTCTTCACATCCACCTTTGCCTCTATTGCATCCCACAACACTAATACACAACCGTCACACAAGCTATGGAAAAGACTCTAGCATACCCAACTTCTTGCAAGCTATGGAATAGAATATTTCTTTTTCATGTAAGGTGGAGTCACATCATAAACTTTCTAGTTGGAAGGACATAGAAGGGTGCCCCTGCACCACAAGTGGAAACTCCATAGCCATGAGACAGAGATGGATCCCAAGCATAGGAAGGTCAAGTATGTCAAGCAATGGCGATGTTACTTTACACAAGGTCACTGGTTTCAAACCTGAGTGTATTTGAGGCAACATTTGAAGAATTTAGATTTGTACTCTATACATGCTGAACATGTATCCATAATGCCCAAAGCTATCAACATAGCTTTTACTTTGTAATCTCAATCATGTTTGAGGTGGTCTACAAAGGACATGGTTTTGTAACAACAAGCGCTATGACTTTAATATATGAAATCTTTGATCTTGAAAATTATTTTCCATGTAGCAATTTCTTTAAATATTTGATTCTTACCGAGGGGTTTGATGCTTATACAAGTGTGTCACATGAATACGGTAAATTCTTGGTGAATTCTAGGGGTTCATAACTAATATAGAAAGTGTTGAACCAATGTTGAGAATTATGCTACTGGGGAGGATTACCCATCACTCATAAGCCTGCATCAAGATGGGCCATGTAATTGCATCATGGTAGCATTTTTGAGGATGCAAAACTATATCAACCAATGCTTCAAAGGTAGGGGCTAGTTGGTTAGTTTAGGAGAGGAGGCAAGGATGCCTATTCATGCATTGGATGGAAAAGAGGCATGGGATGGGTTTAGAAAACCTTTATTATCTCTCTCTCTCTCTCTCTCTCTCTCTCTCTCTCTCTCTCTCTCTCTCTCTCTCTCTCTCTCTCTCCGCCCTCCCCCCAATATCTCTTTGCTTGCAGCTAGCTAGCCATGTATGATCAATTATTTTTTGCATAAACTTATAGAGTAGTGTTTTGTACTAATAGAATATTGGTTCCTTTATGAGTAGCTTCTTTAAGAATCAATTATCTCTCTCTGTATCTCTCCTTTTTGTGGATGTTATGGCCATTTGCTTCAACTCTGTTTCACTAGTAGGCCTTTGTGAAACTAAAAAGTGTCTTGTACAACCAAGCAAAGCACCCCCTTTTTCTTTCGAGACCAAAACAAGAGCATACACACTATGGGGAACTATCCTGAAAATCAAAGGGGGGCTTGCAACGCGCCATGGTGTGAGATAGCTATTATTGCATGGTTGAGTGAAGTTTGAGCATCCTGTAGGACCATGTCAACCATGCCAAAGCAAGCTCGCACAAATAGAAGGCAAGGCAAGGGATGCATAGTCCTTGGGAGGCCCAAAGAAAGCCTGCCACCCACAAGGGAGCGCATTTGGGCCTTCCATAGGTCTATGGAAGGCCCAAATGCGCTCCCTTGTGGGTGGCAGGCTTTCTTTGGGACCTATGGAAGGCCCAAATGCGCTCCCTTGTGGGTGGCAGGCTTTCTTTGGGCCTCCCAAGGACTATGCATCCCTTGCCTTGGACCTATGTAAGGCCCAAATGTGCTCCCTTGTGGCAGGCTTTCTTTAGGCCTCCCAAGGACTATGCACCCCCTGCCTTGCCTCCTACTCTTTCTGCTTGCTTAGTTTTGGGCATGGTGGCCTTGGGCCTACAAGATAACCATGAACATCAATCCAAAGAAGCATTTTACAAAACTATAGCTCATATGATATATCTAGAAAAAAAACTCATCCTCTACTAAAAATGGCTATAGATGGCTCACCATGTGCATGATGCATTCTCTGCTACAGATGGCTCAAAGTATGCATGATGCATACTCAATTAGCAATCAATACAAGGAATAACTTGTCTTGGGTTTGATCCATGTATCATGTCATTTTTCCATCATAAAAGTGTATCCTCAATAAAGGGGCAATGCCCTTGAGTTCCAAAAGGGTCTCTTTCTCTCTCTCTCTCTCTCTCTCTCTCTCTCTCTCTCTCTCTCTCTCTCTCCCCTAGTTATCTATCTATGTATCTATCTTTGTGTTTTTTATTTGCATGTGTATCTATCTATGTATTTATGTATCTATCTATCGAATTATCTATCCATCTATCTATCTATCTATTTATCTATTAATGTATTTATCTATATCTATATGTCTGTTTATCTGTTTATCCTCCATCTATCTATGTACAATATATATATATATATATACATATACCCTATCTCTATCTTGTTTGTTCGTTCTCTTTTCTTTATTTTGATTTCATACTCTGTTTTCCTTGGGGATTTCAAAGAACACAAACTTATGGTTGAACTTACACAAACTCATATCAAATACAACATATCAAACTCATTTCATACTAATTTGTTTTCCTTGGGGATTTCAAAGAACACAAACTTATGGTTGAACTTACACAAACTCATATCAAATACAACATAATAGCATGCCATTGCATTATTGATGGCAAAGGTAGAACAAAGTGTTTGCACAATGCCAAGAGGGGATTCATGTGTGTGCTTGCAAACATGAGGGAATATGATTTCTCTATCTTTCCTGGATTAGGTTTGAGTGTATTCTTTCAAAAATTTGAAGCCTGCAAATATATTGAGATAAACTCTGAGTGCTCATGAACTAAATGTTTGTTCAATGCCAAAGGAGGTTCATGTCTATGCCTGCAACACAAGGAAATATGATTTCTCTATCTTGCTTAGATTAGTCTTGAGTATGGGATTCTTCTAAGAATTTAAAGCTTGCCACCATTTTGAGATAAACTCTAAGTGCTCATACAACAGAAAATGAATCAAACCTGACCTTTAAGGTTAGATGGCTTACTAGATCTACATGCAGGCACATTGCAAAGGTGTACTTGCTACCAAAAAATCAATTTACTTGATCAATTCACTTATGAGCACCAAAAATTTGGCAGGAAGCACAATACACATACAAGATTAGATGAAACAAAAATTGATCACAAGAACAACATCATATAGTTGAAGATTAACTAGAGTGGACAAAAATGTAATGAAACAAGAGTGCTTTCTATTCAAGTAGTTTCATTACAAAGTTTGTAGCTTGTCTACAATAATAGCTTGGGATGTTATATACTGGATCAAATACATTGAATGGAATATAGACTGAGGCAATTGCTATGCTCTTAGCAAGGCTTGTCTCATCATTGATAACTCCATGGACCTCCATATCCACATGTATACACACCAAACAAAGACTGTTTAAAATGAGCTTTTGATTGGAGAAGTCGCACTTTCCACTTGACACCAAACCAAGTTGATCCCAAGCATCCACTACAATAACATCCTGTAATACAACAAATATGGTGCTAGCTACTATATTTTAAATTAGTATACATTTTTGAGTTATATAGATTAGTTCTTATCTATAGCATGCACAACCATAAAGGTACCCAAGAGGCATTCAAGCGGTTGCTTTGCAAGTAAGCTGAATAAAAAAATATGTTCACAAATACCGTTGTCAAAAAATATGAACACATGAAAATTAAAGAGGACATATCCATAAGATGACTTAGCATTAGACTTACAATGAGGTGCAAATTGGTTTGAAGCTCTCTGCAAGTGGATCTCAGGTACACTATACACATGTTGAGTGATGGACACCATTCCAGATTTTGTTTTGAAAGCCATCAGTCTTCACTTCCAATGGCGTTCCAGTATGCCTCGACATTGTACTCCATGAGGACCAACACTGAACGGTTGCATGTAGACCCATGAGCCTTGCTAAATACCTGTGGGATCCATTCCACCTTCGAGCTCTTTGTGTTGTGCAGTATGACCTTTTGTATCTCCAACTTGGGCCGTCTATGCGTGGTATGGGTGGACATGCTTGAGAAGAGGTCGGGTGGCCACACAGTAGAGAGAGATTGGGAAGGGGGAGGGGGGTGAGGGTTGGAGAGAAGGATAGTGAGGTCTACACAGTAGAGAGAGAATGAAGGGGAGAAAGGGAGAGATAGAGAGGATGGAGGGTGAGCTTTTGGCTGTGGTGGGATAGTGATGAGCTTTGGGCTATGGTGGGCTGCATTGTGGAGAATGGAGGGGTGAGGGGAGGGAGAGCTAGAGAGGATGGAGAGTGAGCATTTGGCTATGGTGGGGTTGACTGTAGAGAGAGTGAGGAGAGGGAGGGGGGACAACTGAAGAGGAGGATAGTGATGAGCTTTGGGCTATGGTGGGCTGCACAGCACAGAGAGAATGGAGGGGGGAGGGGAGGGAGAGCTAGAGAAGATGGAGAGTGAGATTTTGGCTATGGTGGGGTTGACTACATAGAGGAAGTGAGGGGATGGGAGGGGAGGGGAGGGGGTAGGGGAGAGAAGATTGTGGGAGAGAGGGAATTTGGAGAGAAAAAGTGACTTTTTGATGTTTGGTTATGTTTTGAGCAATTTTGGAGGGGAAACGGTCATTTTTTAGACTTTTCAAAAATTTCAAAATTTTAGGATTTTTTGACCTGCGCAATTTTTCTTTTGGGGTCCCTTTTTGTCAAGGGTCCCTCTCTAGGCTTTATGACACCTCTTTCCCCCTTTTTACCCCCCCCAGTCCACCTCCCCTTTCTCTCTAGGAATCAAGCATTGAAGAGGGGGACATATAGGCTACCCCCCTATCTCTCCTTAGGCTATAGGTGATATCCGAAGAGGCCTCTCATTGGTCCTCCACTAACCCTTCCCTAATCAAAAGGGCCCTAGGAGAGTCCATATTTTTCCTAATGGTACCATCACTGCAGCTAAAAACTCAAACTGGGAGAAGAGTTTTATGGTCAACGAGCAACAACTCTAGCCATTGTGATCGCCAAAATGGAATTGGAGCTGATCTCTTTAGATAGCTGATTCTAGTGTTAGAATTTACAACTACTGATGAATTGTTAGTCCAGTCAGTAGAACTGGAAGAGAAGATAGAAACTGAACTGAAATAGTTACATGAGCTGAAATACATCTGCTGAAGCAAGAGATAGACTGAACGACTGGAAATATTGTTCGAATTTAGATTCAGATTTAAAGTTCATGAAGAATGAATACAAGGTATATCTGACTGAAGTACACTCGACTATTGTATTAAGGATTATAGAGTAGGATTACAAGTGAAGATAGTGTAGCTCAAGAACAGCTTCAGGACTAAAACCACACAACTAGGAGTAAGAAGTCAAAAGATAAGCATCCCAAAAGTACAATCAACCCGATTACAATGTAATGGGTCCTATTTAAAGCCCCTTGAAGTTACTGTGGTAAACGCTGTTCGGCTTCTAGGAGGCAGTCCCACCTATTGAGACTGTCTCCGCCATCTACATGGAGCCCAAGTTACATTGAATCAGCCCGTGAAGAATGGTATGAGGCTCAAAGTCAGATTTGAGCCTAGATGTACATCTAAGTGCTAGAAATACTTAGCTAACAAGAGTTTCACGACAATGAAGCCAAAGTTACATAGAGGCAACCATGGGATTTTCTAGGAGTCTCAAACTCAAGTTTGAGACTAGATGGACATCCAAGTGTTAGAAATATATACTTGTCACATGGGTTGCAAGATGGAGTCCAAGTTACATGGAGGCACCCATGGAATTTGGAAGAAGACTCAAACTCCAGTCTGAGCATACTGAGCTTGTAGTTGAAGTGGTGGACAAGTCCATTGATGCCAAGGAACAAGGTCTTATCATTTTTTACCATAATGTGGTTGGCCCTAGCAAGGGTAAGACGCACCATAGAAAAGTGCCAAAGAACAATGTTGTTGCTCCGACAATACACAGGATTGAACGCATGTGCAATTTAATGTTGCTTTGTATTAAAGCTATGTGGGATTCTCTCCATTGCCATGGGCAAAATACAATTTTTTCCTTAGTTAACTCATGGTGTTTTGGTGTAATCTCTCTCTCTCTCTCTCTCTCTCTCTCTCTCTCACACACACACACACACACACACACACACATACATAGGTCATGAGAAAAAGTTAGAAATTAAGCAGTACTCAAGTCTTTTTCTCCCTCCCTCCTCCCCCCCCCCCCCCCCCCCCTCTCTCCATCACACATACATAGCTTCCATGAGAAAAAGTCACAAACTTAAGCATTATTGCAAGAATGGTGAGTAGTAGTTTTTCACGTAATAAAAGGGCATTTAGTAGTTATTCCTACATTTGTACTCCTTTCTTGCCTCTGTAAAATGATGATGATGATGGATATACAATGAAGCAATACCTTCTTTCTCTCAATTATGGTGTCTATTGTTTATATGCTTTGCGATTTTGTGACTTAATGTGTAGTCTGTTGCCATCTTCTCCCTTGTGTTGTATGTTTCTCTTACTAAATCTTTGTTAGGATTGTGAGCCCTAACACTTTGGTGATCATGCGGTTGTTTTGAATTCAATGTGAACCATATGGAATTCAAGAATACATCCTGTATTGACATGTCAATTGACATAGACCGCCCAAGGGAATTCTTGAATTGAATAACCCCATAGTCAAAGTCTGAGGAGTACACAACAAAGTTTTTGTAGGAATTCTTTTCAATGCTTCCAGGAGAAATCAAAATTGTAATGGTTGACAAGGTAGTTATTTCCTTTTTACTATTAGCTACGTCCTTTTTATTGTTTGGTGCTTGAAATTTGCCTAACTATTATAGCCTGTATGAAAGGAAAGTGTTGGTACAATACTTAAGATAGAAGAGAAGAAGAAATGCATGAGTGAGTCAAGGCAAGGGTTCAATGTGCCACAACACTCAGATGGCACAAGGTTTAGATCAAGGAGAGAATTTTGTGCAAGGGGAAGGTAGGAAGAAGAGTCTGGTAGTAATGACCAAGAAGAACCTATAAGGGAGGTAGCTGCATGAGTAGAAACTATTTTGGAATTGAACTGCAAGGACCTAAACATAGGCTGCAAGAGACCCCACTTGTAAACCAACAAGGCCAACAAATAGCTTCTTCCACAACAGACCCACTTTTGGGACAATTGGTTAATGTATTGCTAACTCCAACAATCTTAAGGACAAGAAGACAGTTGCAATTTGTACCAACAGGGGCACCTACTTTACCTTTCAATCCACTCTTGGTAAGAGCACTCAAATCACTTTTGATATCTCCGATGGCTGCACCAAATCCCAATTCAATAGGAAAAAGTCCTAAGATGCTCACAGCCATGTTGATCAGTTTCAAATAAGATGGTCTGCAAGGGATGCGAGGCATTACATCCAGATGCAATGAAGAAAGAGCATTTTGCAACAACACTACAGGATAAATTCATCAATTAATTCTTGCGTTATGGCATGATAGCCTTTGCTGATTATAATTATTTGAAGCAGAGATTTTTATTAAGGTTCCGAGAGGAATAAACACCTAAAGGCATTTTGAAGAAATCGAGAAAATTGAAGCAAAAAGACTTGTTGGTTGAAGATTCTGCACAACAATTCAAAAATTTGAACAATAGATTCATTAGGGAACTTTTGGACTCTCAAATGGACCCTATAAGGACTTTGACTTTCTCCCTCTTGTCCAAAAGGGGCGCATGGTAAATTTTTTAGAGATGAATTCAAAATTTGTTGGATCTTTTGGATTTAGAATGTACTCATCAAAATCTATCCATTAATATATAAAATGCCATCAGATTCCTTATATTTTAAAAGATTCCATTTTTTGATGTGAAAACTCCGTCTTAAAAATGGAATCTCTCCCCACATTTCAGCTTCAATGGGGAGGCCATAAATTCTACAAATCAACTCTAAATTTGTCGAAGTTTGGGGACTTAAAACCTAATTTGTAAGATCTTTCCAATGATATGTTGGTTGATAGGGTTTTGACAAAGTGTTTAGGTACTTCACCGGGTTGCCCACTTTGGACAAGAGAGGCAAAGTCAAACCTCCTTAGAGGGCCCCTTTGAGAGTCCAAGTTTTCCCTAATGGGAGGCAGCACAACAACCTTTCATGGAGCAGTTGGAAGATTACTTTTGTAAGGGAATCAAAAAGGAATTCAGAAGTGCAGTAGCAAGAAGACCTCCATTATCAAATGCACATGATTTTACTGATTTGGTTGAAAAAATTGTGAGAGCTGAAAGAAGATATGGAGGTAAGGCAGAACTAAAGGAAAATAAGAAAAAGTAGAGTGAGTTTTAAACTCAAAATTAGATGATTCAGAGCCAAAAGATGAAGATTCAAATCAGTATACTGAAGAGGAAACTGATACTGATGATGATGATTGATCGAAAAAGAAGAAGAATAAGGAAAAGAAGAAGAATAATGGTAAGCAAAAGAAGCAAGGAAAGGAGTTGGTAACTATAGATGGAGTCAACAAAAGTATTCAAGATAAACTAAAGACAATTGGCATGAGCCACTTTGGAATGTAAGGGAAACCATATTTTCAGGTATGTCAAAAGTTTAGGCATGAGTATGAAAATTGTTATTATAATCTAGATTTCAAGGGAAGAAGACTTGAGCATATTGCTCAAAAGATGAGGGAGACAATTGAAAATGTGATAGCTCCTCGGGGTCCTAACAAAAGGTATCAAGGACCTGCACCTCAAAGAAGGTTCCAGGACCCAAATAATTGGGGGTATTAGAACAAAGGTTAGAACAATATGCAACAATTGCAATGCAATTATTGTGGAGCTATGGGACACAGACAAGGACCCCATTGTGAACTATGGTGTAGACAAAACAATGATAGGAGGATCCCCATTATTAGGTACAATAATAATAATAATGATAACAATAACAACTGACCTCCTCTACAAAACCAACAACCTCCCCCACAACAACAAATACCTCCATGTCAAGGTAACTTGGTGATGTTGGAAGAATGGATTAAAGAGGCATGGACTAAGAAAACAATAGAGTTTCATAAGAAGAAATAGGAAACTGATCAAAAAGTACAGGAGTGCATGTCAATTTGATCAGGGAGTAGCTAAGCATTACAATTATGACTGTGTGACATGTATCCAACTTAAGGATATTCCAGAGAGTGATGGATGCACTAAAGTCATGGTTGTAGAAAGGGAAAAAGCAAAGCTAGGAAAGACAATTTTGCAAGAAGAAGAAGATTAGGGTAGTCTAAATTGGAAGGAGCAGAAAGTAGTAATAACATGAGCACTCAAGGAATTGCAATACTCCCAAAGAGCAGGTATACTACCAGAAGAATGGAATTTTGTTATAGGATCCTTGGCTGACCAGTGGAGAAGAGCATCAAAGGGAAGCAAGACTATCTCAAAAGAATAGGTCAGCAGCAAGTGATGAGTTTTCATTCTAACTTTCTTCTTTCCTCTTTTGATCACTATGGAATTTGTTCCCCATAGTTGATTTACTCTTGCTGCTCTTAACCAAGGCCTTCCCAACATCATTGGATAAGAGAAAGCGGACTCTTCCAGTATGAGAACTACAAAGTTTTCTATAAACTAAAGTTCCCCAACTGAGATTTACAAATTCCTCAAAATCCCCAAAGGTATGCCATTTTCACCAAAAAAAGGTGTTGGATCAAGAGATTCAAACGTTTGCAGGTTGACTCTAGGAGAATATTACCTCCTGACCTCCCATCAAAGAGAACACCTGGAAAAAATACCTTTCCAATAAATGCCCCCACTATTGGTACCTTGTAATAAATATCCATAGGTAGAACTTCACATACTTACCCACAAAATTTTTCCTCAACCGTCATTCCTATTCCCCAATTCGTTCTTTCTACTTCTTTAGTCAATCTTTTCAACAACGTACTGTTGTGAAAATGAAGATACCAACCTCAACATTTTCTTTACAATAATTGTTATTGGAGCTGAAAAAAAAGCTTCAGATGGATGCAAAAACAGTAATACCACCTGGTTTCAAGGCATTGCATGTAGAAGGACTAAATATGGTAGCAAAAATTGGAGAGGATGTAGAGGAAGAATTTAGTTGTAGGTGTTTCTGAGCAAGGGATGGGTTCTCACAATGTTTGTTAAACATTGCTCACCGGGTGTGCCAGGTGTTAGTGACTGACCTATCAATGTCAATATTTACTTTGTACTTACTTTTTGGTTGTAGTTAACGTCATAGTGTTGTACCGTAGGGGCATGTTTACACAAGTGCCTATGCCTAATAGCTATAAATACTTGGGTTATCCTATGGCATGTAGTATATTTTCACCAAAAAAAGGGGCAGCTAGTAGTTATTCATGTAGATGTGCTTCTTTCTCGGCTCTGTAATGTGATGATGATGATGGATATATTGTAAAACAGTACCTTCTTTCACTCAAACATTATGGTGTAAATTGTTTATATGCTTTGTAGTTTTGTCACTTAATGTGCAGTCTATTGTCATCTTCTCCCCTGCACTGTATGTTTCTCTTACTAAATCTCTGTTAGGGTTGTGAGCCTCTTATAGCCATGATATGCCTCAATGGCACCATTTGTATCTTGCCTAGCATGAGGAAAATTGTGTGTTTCTCGCACCCACATTTTTGTTTCATGGGGCTGGCGGGGGGGGGGGGGCAAGGACTAGAGACAATGGGAGGAGAATATAGGGATATATGAGATATGTGTGATGGAATGGGCTCAACTATCTTGGACTCCCAATAGGTCTTAAGATACATGATGAATTCATTCTCTTGGCTGTACTTGTTGTAGAAGGACTCAAGCATAAACTTTGCCTCCTCCTTGGTGACCTCCTCTCTTGATGTGCATGTACCCTGCATATTCATAATTGCCCCCAAAGTGCGAAACATGTCTGCTCTTTTTGGCCAATCCTTGACCTTTCTAATAAGATGTTTTAACAAACATCACTTGTCAAGCCACAAACAAAGTAGAATAGGTTGATGTAATACAACTCTGGTTGACAAAACCCAGTGACTTTTGTAAATGCATGCATCAATGTAGTTATTCATTTTGGCCATACAATTGTGGAAGGTCTATACCTTAAAGTGTCTATCTCTTGCTTTGCATCATGAACCATAAATACTTTAGATCCCAAGGCTTGTGGTGGTCAAGCATGGAATTCCTTAAGTAGCTCAACCAAGTTCGAGTGCTTTCGAAGATGGATGATGATGTTAGGACCCATGCAATGGGCACACCAATACAATGGATATCAACAAACACAAGGATAGTGTAAAGATTGAACTACATTGAACATTTAAGCATGCTTGAGAATTTTCCACCATGAAAAAGACCGCACGATGCAAGAGAGGAATACCACACAATGCAAAAGACAAGGTATCCTACCTTGTATCTATTGGTGCTTAAGGTTGCATCCATTGCAAGGAGATTCAAATTGCCGTGTTTGAAACACATCTCTCTTTGCCATAGTTTATAATCCCAACACAATGTCCAAGGAGTTCTTTTCATCCTGATGTTGGTATACAAAAATATTCCCCTTGTTCTCCATGCACCATCTCCTCACACTCTAAGCATCAATGTCATGCCATTCATATTCATCAATGGAGAGCTTTTGGCCGATATTCAAGACATCTAAATTATCCTCAAAATATCATCCCTAACCATGGAGTACGTAGGATCCTTGGTCGTTTGAGTGTGCAATGTTTAAATGTGCTTCTCCATAACTTGTTGAGAGAGTCCACAAAACAACATGTTTGCAACCCAAGCTTTCTTGTGCATAGGGTAAGGGGGCCAATAAAAAGCCGGCCCTCAAAAGGAGGACTGGTGTACCCCCCATTTTAGCATGTATTTGAACCAATTTTGGGACAATAGCACTTGAGAGGTGTGTTGGACAACGCAACTAAACACGGTTCTGGTCCGTCGGACCAAGGGTTCGATCCTTGTTGGTATGATGCCTCGCTTTAGCCCCTGCACTAGATCCCTACTCATGCCATTTTTTGATACACACAAAAAATTTCATGGCATCGTTTGTGAGCCATGTGTCACTGCTCGCGCTAAAGATTTTAGTTGCTGGTCGGGTTTAGCACGGACTTCATTTTGCACCCCTCCACGCGCGATTTTGTCCATTGTGTTGTTTGCAACCTGCTTACCGCTTGGGTGGCCTAAAGTTAGCCCCTTTACCCTAGATATCCAAGGAGAGAACTTTGAGGAATCACCATCATGCCAAGAACCATATCATACCTCATCATCACTATTCATGTGATAGGGATGGATGTACGAAATGATACCCACACCTGGCTCGTTTTCAAATCGGTAAACTCGGAGGTGACATTGACAACCTCGCAAAAGCATGCCTATATTAAGTGGTGGGCACATCTTCTTTTTGCTACTTGAAGGGCCCTATGAGGATGCTTCGTTACCATCTTTGTATAGTGCACCATCTCCCTCTATGGCACATTGTTTTGTTTGAGATGATGTAGAAGATGACTTTGGACCAAATGCACACCAAAACCTGGCATGAAGAACACATAATTCCTAATTGTATTGCAATAACCCATCATATCAATGTGATTAGAGGTTGATTGAAGTTGGAGATACACTTACACTTTTTGTTCAATCCATGTGTGGATAGTGATGCGTTTAAGTTGTTCCAATGTACACCTATGGTGTGTGCTAATCTTGAAAGACGTTGGATAATCCTCTGACTTTGCCTTGCCGACTACAAAATCATTCACTCTAGACCATGAAATTCGAGCTTCACGAATTATTCAATACTGGGATCTCCCGTTGTATATATGCAACCAATTTAATGATGAAGAAGTGAAGATACCTTGGTTTGGAATTTGTAGATTCATCTTGGATTGAGAGGTTGGAAGGGATGCAATTAGAACTTCCAATTCACACAAATGAAATCAAGTCATAGGTGGATGTATATATATATATATATATATATATATATATATATATATATATATATATATATAGAGAGAGAGAGAGAGAGAGAGAGAGAGAGACCCAATTTGCCTATTAAGAGGTTTGACATTGTGAATGTGTGTGTGTGTGTGTGTGTGTGTGTGTGTGTGTGTGTGTGTGTGAGAGAGAGAGAGAGAGAGAGAGATGTCTTTATGTAGCAGAGGTCCCATCAACCACCCAAAATGTTGATGTATGTTTTATTTTTTGATTTTTTGATTCATTGTGTATTTTTGTGTGGTCTTTGTAACATCTCAGTATGCTGCTCAATTTTGTGTGTGTGTGTGTGTGTGTGTGTGTGTGTGTGTGTGTGAGAGAGAGAGAGAGAGAGAGAGAGAGAGAGAGAGGACTCCAAGTTAAAAAATTGTAATAAATGGTGTTAATAACACTTGCTGGTGGTCAACCTTTACGTAGAGCATATGCGAAGGCAAAGACGGCACCGACAAAGAAAAAGTTGCAAAGGGGCTGAGGTGCTAATGCAAGCAGTGTTGGCGTCACGTGAGACGAAAATGGTTTTACGGTTTACCTGTTGCAAGTTGTGCTTTTCCATGTCCCAATGCTGGTCTCCATCTTGCATGGTTGTACTGAGAGTGGGCTTGTGGGGCTGCCAGCTGGACTTAGAGTCCAATATTTAGACTGAGCCCACTCTCTCTCTCTCTCTCTCTCTCCAACAACTAAATGTTGATTCCAATCATTGTGTATGTGGAAGATATTAGTGAATGTGTGTGTTGCGTGTGTTTTAAAGGCTTAAGCGTGTGTGTGTGCGCTAAAAAATAAATTAAAGGACTTAGGTAAAATTGGTGCACATACTCAACGATTAGAATCAATTTATACGTTTTGAGAGGTGGGTGTGAGAGAGGAGTCATTGACGAGGGAAATAAAGGACTTGATATTCGAATAGATTTGATCATGCGAAAAGGACCTCCACTCGCAATAGAAAGCTAGAAGGAATATTGCTATGAACTAAGCTATAAATATGAACATAGCGTACCTCCATTTACATATACACCCGAACTTGAGACATCGAGAGTAGAAAAAACAAGATGTCTGGCCACCATCACCACCACCATCATCACCAGCCTGAGTACGTGGAAGAGTGCTACGGTCAGGAACGCATATATGCAGCTCCTCACCACCTGCACCAGCCTAAGTATGAGGAAGAGTGCTATGGTGAGCACCACATGTATGCGGCACCACCGCCGCCGCCTTGTGGCTATGAGCACCACATGTATGCGGCACCACCACCGCCGCCACCTTGTGGCTATGAGCATGTAAATAGTGGCTACTATGGGCAACGAATTGAAGAAGAAAACCATGGCTACCATGGCCACAAGGACAACTACCATCGCAATGAGCGCTTTGGCGAGCTTGGCGCTGCGGCTACTAGTGCCTTTGCCCTGGTAAGTAAAGCTCTCTAATCTCCTTCTTTGGTACATGCATAACCTAGTGTATGCACCTAGAATGTTGTGAGCTCTCTACAACACGTGTGTGCATGTGCATACATGTGTGTTTTAGAGGAACTAGTGCTCAAAGTGGGTTATTCAAACCTCAACCATAATTGTCAATAGTAAACTAAGCCTGTTACCATGGCAATAGTCTCTATTTGCAAGAGCATTTTGTGAGAGATTTTTCTCTATTGGATAAAGAAATGCATAGAAAGTAGCAGCTAATGAAGTGCAATTTTGCAGTATGAAGGGCACAAGACAAAGACCGATCCAAACCATGGTACAAAGCATAAGCATGAGGCAGAGGCAGCTGCACTAGCAGCGCTCGCCTCTAGTGGATATGCCTACTCTCAGCATCGCAAACACGGAGCATACTAGTGGTGGCGAATATCAATGGAGTTAGCTGGCCGGAATCCATATAACTACCTAGTAAACAAAAGTTGTGGGGTTGTGCTTATGGAAATCTCCCTTCTTCCCTATGAACGATAAATGGAGCTCGTAGAAGTTCACTTTTAATAAACTGATATTTGTAAGGCATGTAATCTACTCTAGTGCTAAAGACAATATTTCAAACCCATCTTTATTTGTTACTCGTTTTATGCTCCATTGAGAGAGTGAGAGAGAGAGAGAGAGAGAGAGAGAGAGAGAGAGAAGGTTTTCGACGTTGTAGGAAACAATCCCAAGAGATCTATGTGCACAACGAGGCTCAAACTCAAGATATGCTACTCATTAAGGTGTATGGAAAGGACCTCCACTATCCTTTCCACGTAATTAGTGCGACCACACGGTGATCGACGGAGGCCAAGAGCCATAGTGGGAGCACTAATCACGAGGGAAAGGACAGTGAAGGTCCTTTCCTGAGCATCAAGGTCTAGGGGAGGGGAGGCCAAGAGTGTTGACTGAACTTGCACACGTTTAATCACTACGCAGACTTTTTTTTTGGCTACTAACTTGTAAGCTCCCCAAAGATTAGTGTGAAGAATTGTCGGCAAGAGGTGATTTCCATGCTACTAATTTGGCACGTTATAACTAGCCTGCAGGGTGTGTGTATAGCCTTATATTCTGCAATCTGAGTTGGCAAGCATTCAACAGATGCATGGGAGGTTTTCATTGGAGAAAGTCCAGGAGATGGAGGACCCATATCTGCAACCCCCCGACCCTAGACCTTGATGAAACAAAGATAGCCTATCTACCACATTGTGCATCCATGTGCATAATCGATATTTTGAGAGAGTGTGTGTGTGTGTGTGTGTGTGTGTGTGTGTGTGTGTGTGTGAGAGAGAGAGAGAGAGAGAGAGAGAGAGAGAGCTTTTTGCGAATGACACCTTGCTTTCCCTCAAAGCTTGCCCTCAAATTATTATAAAGGCTTTGGGGGTTGTGCAAACATATGCAATTGCATTTGGGTCAAAATGCAGTATTGAAAAATCAAGGTTGATCTCTCCCTTGGAGAACAACTCATTTGATCCATCGATGGTCTAGGGAGATAGTGTCAAAAGGAAAGATACTCCAACATATTGGACCCCCCTCTAGGAGTAGACTTGGGTATATAAGCAAAGATTTACTTGGGTCATGGAGAAGATAAGGAGCAAGATGCATAGATGGGAGTGTCTCTCTAGGAACCCTAGTCCCCTAAGGGCACATGTAGTGCTTGAGGGCAATTGCATTCTTTTCGAGTTAATATAAATTCTCTCAACTCACAATTGTGAGTATGGAAAAAAATAAAAGATGCATAGATGTGCTCCTCCTCGTCGCGAGTAGAGTGAAATTCATCCACTCATCCATACTCCCGTATATAGCTTTCAATGGTCCACTGCTCAAGCTTGCCTAATGCAACTAGAAAGTGCTCCTCAAACCGGTGAAAAGATTCTTGTGGAAGAGTAACACCAAAGACTCGATGCCATGGCAGTGGGCTAGTTGGGAGACAATTGCACAATGCGATCTCAAAATTCTTCACCCTAGTACCCACGCGAAGGCCTAGTGCGCTAAGTTTGTGGTTGCACTTGCAAAGAAACATCAGTCTTGGGCTCTTATGACCAAGGCCATGATGGACAATCCAAGACTTACTTGCAAGGTGGTCAATGGAAGGGACTTGAGGTACACGAAAAACTGTTTGCCCCTAAGTGGGCTAGCTTGAAGCTCGGAGGTATGACGGGCGAGTGAGCTCGGAAATGCAATAGAGAAACAGAGTCTTTGGAGTGGGGAGAACTTGCAAGGTATTTTCACAATTTTGTTACCCACAGGAGCCCTTAGCTCTCTAAGGCGAGAAGCATCCTTCTGAACCCATTTTGGAGGAAAGATGCTAGAAAAATTAATAACAAAGGGGTCCGAGATTTGGGACCAACTGTGGGATTACAACAATAACCGGTGGAAAATTACAGACCAACTGGTTCTCCTGTACGCCCATGCAAATTACTTTTATTCAGTGAAAGCTCACTCCTTGTCTTCTATCTTATTCTAATAGACTTGGACACTCCAAGTCGAGATTCTACCGCGACACCACCAGAATACACTTCAAAATAGTTCGCAATTCACAATTGATTCGTCTTGGCCCGACGAAGTTCCCTGCCTAGAGATATTGGCCCCAAAGACTTGCGCCCCTTTCGATATTCTTTTTTGTATTAAAAAATAAGCCCCCTGCGAAGGGGCTCATCGAAATGACCTTGGTCGCCATCTCGAGAGTCTCAAACTCGATCTGGTAGTAGCCTCGCAAGAGGAACTGTACGTTGATGATCTTTCCCACCTTTGAGAGAAGGCCTGTTGGCAGATCACCATCAAGATCATGTTAACAATTAACGTGATCATGCGATTTTCTTGTGTAAATACTAGAGCTATTAACGTAATCACACGATCGTGATTACGTCAATCAAATCCCTGATGAGAAGCCTTACCGACTGGGTGAAGTCTCTTGCCAGGGGATTGTCCCGGATAGATGCTTTCAATGCAGAATGGCTAGCGAAAACCACTTGCACCTTTTCAAGGAGTTCCCTTTACGGCCTAGCGGGAAAGATCTGCAAATGCGTGTTCAAAAGACTTGGGAGATAGGGTTCGTTAAGAATGATCTCTTCCTAGGAGGGAAGGTTTTCAAGACTCATGTGCTACTCGTTGAAACACAAATTGTTAGATTTTGTTACTTCAAGGAGGTTTGGAAGGCTAGGAGCTTTTATGTATTTGACAACACCATGAAATAGACAAGTTCATAGAGACAATACAAGAAAGCAGGGAGGCAAGTATCACCATTAATAGGCACAGACAACCCTTGAATCTCCCCTTTCATAACACCCCTCTTTAATTGACCTATTGACCTCAAATTCTTACACAATTCTCTCATTGAGGGATCTCCGATTGGATACTAGCCCCAAGGGTGCTTTGAGTAGCCGACACATCCGAGGCCCAAAGCCTAGTGCCTTCATGACATCTTCAATGAAGGACCACATGATCCTGTCATGACTCATAAGCTTTATCCAAATCTAGTTGAAGCAAGATACACTCTTGCTTAGTGAAGGTAGCATACTCTATGCCCACCATTGCTACCAAAATGTTATCATATATTGACCTTCCATTGATAAATCCATGATGAGGGGGAGTGATAACTTTGTCCAGCAGGGGAAAGAATATGAGGGATATCGTTTTGGCAATAATTTTGTAGTCTACTGACGTCATGGTTATGGGGCACCAATGTTTCAGCTGGGAGAAACCCACTTGCTTTGAGATAGGTTTAATGAGACCCATTTTAATGCTTAAGTCCAAGACTCCATCGATCAGGGCATGGTTAGCCATTTGCATGATAGGGGACTTTAGCTCGTCACAATATTCTTTTGAAGAACTCAATAGTCAATCCATCCCACCCAAGGTATCTCTCTTTGCCTAAGGCTTGTAGCACGAGGGAGAATTCCTCCTCAATGAACGTCTTCTCCAGGAGGTTAGCGTCAAAGTAGGAGACCATTTTTTTACCACTTCTAGGAAGAGTAGCTCTAGCACTTTTGGGGTTCGCATCTCAGGCTGGCCTATGATCTGTCCAGGTGATCTAGAATCAATTTAGCCATTTCATCCGAGTCCTCAATATCATTTCCTTCCCCATCAGTGAGTGAGTGGACTATACCCCAATTTCTCTTGACTTTGAGGGGCTCTAAAGAAGTGAGTTTGATTAGCCTCCTTCTGCTGGAGGTAAGTTTCTCTAGAAAGCAATCGCGCCTTCCTCACCTCCTCTAGTTCATGATCTGCTAAGTCACTCTTGGCTTCAAGACACCTTCTATGCTTAGCTTCCAAGGATGACCCTTCTTGGTTTTGGAGTTTTACAAATCTACTTTGTCAACAAGATGCTTCATGCGCTCCTCATTGTATTTGTTTGTTCAAGAGACTGTAGTTTTGATTGCTTTCTAAATTCTTGGCAAAGATATCACAAGCCCTGGAGCTTGCCAAATACACATATTTTCAAAGCTTGCTCATAGTTCTCAAGGCCAGGCTTTTGAAACGAGGGTCTTTAAATAGATGAGCCCCCTGTCAAAAGCAGCTTCCTAGACCCTTGTGGACAATGATCTTCTCCTTTGTTTGTTATCAACTTCATGGTTAGCGGCAAGTGCTTTGACATGGTGTAATTTTAATGTAAATGCACATGGTTCTCCCTATTAATCCTTTTTTCTTTGCAAAACTCACAACAGTGAGTTAGATTAAATTAATCAAAAAGTTATATGTAAAGCCCTACTCAACAATACGGAGCTAGGGCATAGAAAAGAATTGCAAACATTTTGAAGAAGTACTAGCCAGAAAATGGGAGGCCAACCCAACAGACAAGATAACCCTAACAGGGTTCTCCCTAGTAATCAACACCCTATTAACCGTAGCGTAAATGCACATGGTTCTCCCTATTAATCTTAATGTAAATGCATAGGGCTATCCATATAAATCAACACCCTCTCTCGATAGAGATATGAATGTACATATAAGAGCCCCCCCCCCCCCCCCCCCCCCAACCCCAAACACACAACCCAAAAAAAAAAACACAATTTGAGAAAGCATCGAGCGAAAATATGCTTCTTTCATTGCACAACTATCAATTTTCTTGTTGTTTCTCAATTGCATTGAAATATGGTTACTCTTTCCTTGTTGTAATTTGTAAACGGTTATTACAAACTTGCCACTTTCTAGTTCGTGTGAGCAAAATCTCATGTACCTGTGTAGGGCAATATAGTGTGCTTAATTTTTGTGTCTCTCTTGACTTAAAAGTATTTTTTTCCTTCGTTGATTAGCCTATTCCTCGTGGTCTCACTAGATTGTTTCTCCCCCCTAAACAAGAAATGGATGAAGCAAGATGGGTGACAATTGTAAAGAGCATTTGGTGCCCACAATGGCCGCCTAGTATGAAGGTCTTTGTATGGAAGGTACTCTAGGGGGCTTTGTCAATTGGGGTGAAGGTCCTAGCTAGAGGTATTGGTCCAGATAGATGCTCCTAATCTGTAACATTTTTTGAAACCCCCATAGGATGTACATTTTCCTCCTTTGAATTTACATTCAAAATTCCACCACTAAAAAGAGGCAACAAACTGTTATAAATGTCATGTGAGCTTACATTACTATCTCTAGCATTAAGGATTGCATAGAATCTTCCACAAACACAGGTCCTGTGAAACCAAGATATGCTTTGTTTGCGGATGGTACAACCTATAACCTTTGCTTCTAGCACTATAGCCAACAAAAATACATTTGATAGGCTTATCATCCAATTTTCTACGTTGAGTTTGTGGCACCAAAGCATATGCCAAACATACAAAAACACGCATGTGCTCAATAGAAGGCTTTCTATTATGCCATGATTCATAGATTCCAAAGCTTTTGTAGGACACATGTTAAGTACATAGGTGGCACACATGATGGCCTCAAGACAAAAGAAATTAGCAAATTGGAAAAATATAGATGCCCAAAATATGCATGCCAACGTTTTGCATATGAGATAGCCTTAGAATCCACAACTGCATTTGAAAATTCTGTTCACACTTGTCATACAAAGTGAACTTATACAGCCCATGGCATAAAATTCCAGATGCAACAATTTTATCAACCAAAACTGGGATCATGTATTGTACATCTGTCATCCACAAATTTGACTACCAGTGCAGATACAGACAAAAGATTCTTCTTGATCCCAAGTACATACAATGCATCAACAAGTGTAAAAGAACTGCCATTTTCAACAGTAAGAATAGTCTTTCCAACTCCCTAAACCAGATAAGAGGTATTGTTGGCACAAGTAAAAGTATTCCCATGAGGTACAGACTCAAGAGAGGTAAATAAATCACCATGTGAGATAATGTGCTTTGTAGCATCACTGTCAAAATACCACACATGTGAATTTGTAGCAACTGACATGCATGCATCATGGACAACATGATCATAAGTACACTCTGCGGCCACTTTGCATCTACATCAGCATCACAATCTCCTTTCAGAGTAGACTCTACAATAGCTGCACTTGTATTGGATCCTGAAGTTGATCCAGCCTCTTTCTTCTTAGTCTCTTTTGCCTTCAGTTTTGGACACTGTTTGATCAAGTGATCATTAGCTTTACAATAATGGCACTCATCTTATTTTTGTCCTTATCACCAGAATTTCTAGACAAAGTTTTGCTAGCAGAAGCATTAGGAACATAAGATTTTCCACTTGCAGAAGGACCATGAGAAGTGGTTACATTGTTGTGACCACCTTTTCTTTGAGCAACAATAAAATCCTATTAAATTGTACATTGTTTAGCCTTTTTTTTTTTGAAATTGACTCTTGCAACAACAATGTGCATAATGCATGAGACTTGACAACTTCAGGATTTCCTTGGGTCATAAGTCTCCAAATGCTAGCAAAAGTCTGGTAAGAATCTGTCAAAGCATCAAGAATAGTTTGCACAAGGGAACTATCAAAAATGACTTCGCTTGTAGAATTAAGTTTCTCATTTATATCAATGACACAAGCAAGGAAAGAGTCCATTTCATCTTCCTCATGCATAATCTTTGGCTCCAGCTCTTTACATAGCAATGCAATTTTTGCCTCTTGTTGCGAGTTGCATAAAATTCTAGCCATAATATCCCAAGACTGTTTTATAGACTTTGCTAAAAAAAATGTGAGGAGTAATAGTGTGCTTCATATACAATGCGATCAACACATGAACCTATGCATCTCTTATATCCCAACGAGCTTGCTCATCCATAGGCAAAAAATTTCTAACAGCAACAATCCTTGTAGCAAAACGTGCAGCATCCTCCTGTATCCACAGAACCACAACGTACATCGATGCCCTGCACAATGTTACAAATGCTCTTTGACACAAGGACATGTTGCATCATGTAAGCCCACATAGGGAAATTGTCTCCGTACAATGTGTCCTCAGTAGCAAACATCTTGAACACATCTGTGTTGTTGTTTGCCATGGAGAATGCCTGCACCTGATGTCAAAACTACCCAAAAATAGGAGAAACAAAGCAACAGCAACACGTGCTATATGGCACAAACCGTAGAAGATTGTAAGTGACTTGTTATGCAGAAAACGAGACTAATAGAAATCTTGCACAAAATGATGAGGTAGCCTTTGCAGTATTTGTAGGGGTCTATGGAGGATGGCAATGGTGTGTATCCATGGCAGCGAGCGAGAGAGAGAGAGAGAGAGAGAGAGAGAGAGAGAGAGAGAGAGAGAGAGAAGTTTGACACACAAGAGAAAAAAATAATGCTATATCTTTAATTCAGAAGCTTTTAACATATGTATGTGTATTGCCTTGCCATGCAAGATGCCATGCACACTCCACAAAAGGAGTGGTGCCTATCATTTGAATAACAGGGAGTGTTTTCTATGGTCAAGTGCTTGGAAATCCAACAATCCCCACTCAAGCCCGAACTAGATATATCACTTCCATGATATCTCAATTTTTTGGTGTACTCATCAACCGTGAGTTTTAGGTTCTCTCATAACCAACGATTTTGGTATACCCATAACTTGGTGCTATGATAGTGAACCCCCCCTTAAGCATAGATATGGTGTAGGTCAAAAATTAGCTACCAAAAAATGGAGTTTTTGGTTCACTACTAAACCTTGGATTTAAGGTGTACCCAATAACCTCATGAGAACTAGGACAAAATATAGGACTTGAACAAAAACTGGTATTTTGGGGAGGTCTTACCACTTTGAATGTGTGGCAGATTCTAACCCGTACATGTTTATTTGACTAGGAAAAACATTAAAAAAAGAGTTGATCTAAAGAACATCATTGTCAACATAAAGTATTTGGGATTCGGTATCTCCATCAATCACATGAATCTAATTTTTACCCTTTTGAAAGAACTTATTTGAAAAATGATTTGTTTTACCGTAGTGAACACAAGGATTATTCTTGAAACAGTCCTTTGTCTAGTGATTGCTGCACCCACAAATGACACAAGAACGGGTACCAATGGATGGCCAGGATGAAAATGAGGTAGAAGCACAAACTATTGACTGCATAGGCACTATGAGTATCAAATATTTGATGGGGAATACTGCAAGGGATACTGTATATGCACTAGGAATAATGGGAAAATTGGTACGGGATACCCTTTTTTCTTCTTCCTGCAATGAATTAATGATACCATCCAAGCAGGGAAACATATCTTTCTCTTTTAAAACAATGACAATCTGATAAAATCCATCAGGAAAACTTTTCAACAAAACAACTATGAGATCTTCTTATGGCACTAGGGCTTCAACAAACAACTAAAGGTAATTTACAAGGTTAACTAAGCTCAAGAAAATTACAAACATATGATGATTAATGACCAACTATTTGGATATGCTAAAGTGGGGCTCCCTATACAAAAGTTTATTTTTCAATATCCAATTCTGGCATAAGAGTGAGTATTTACCATACGGTGCAACACTGAAGATAATGGCAAAGAAGAAATACTGAAAATCCCATTACATCACATTACTAGTAGTAGATATAATTGGACAATGGACCGTAGAAAAGTCTAGTAAAAAAGTGCTTAACTGGAAAATTTATCTTTTTCAATAGATTCTGATTTAATATAATAGAAGTAGCAAAATATTCTAGGAGTAGAGGGTGATGACCGACATTGGGAGATGATACTATCTCCAATTAGATAATGGGCTCCTTGTGGGTAAAGCAGTTCAACAATTTTGAGGCTATTAAAGATTTTTTTTTCTAGCTATATAGTTTAGTATCATATGTAAATCTATGAAATCCATTATCAATGTGTACATGGGTGTGTATTCCAATGTCTTGTTTGGGTTGTATGACATGCGATCAGTTACACAATAGGGGTGTACCAAGAAGACATGCTCTATGCAAAAGATGAGGGTGAGGATACAATGAGCATGACTATATATGTTTGAGGAAAATATTCTTGTCTTGAAGGTCTCATGCTTTAATGAAATTAGTACTGAGAACGAGGGATTAAGAGAAGGTGGGAGTCAGAGGACTCCAAAACAAGTGGTAGAGTGTGAGAGCAATCTAGTTGTGTGTGTGTGTGTGTGTGTGTGTGTGTGTGTGTGTGTGTGTGTGTGTGTGTGTGTGTGTGTATATATATATATATATATATATATATATATATATATATATATATATATATAGAGAGAGAGAGAGAGAGAGAGAGAGAGAGAGAGAGAGATGTCATTGTATTCATGTTTTTTGTCACCTTGAGAATATCCATGGCCTCTATCCTGACAACTATCATGCATTTTGTAATTACTTTGATCATCAACCCTGTGGTGATCCGTTCTACATTCATCATCCCTGTTGTGATCTCTGAGTCTCAAAATCCCATCTTTCCATTGAGTCAAATTATGTAGCCACATCATCTTCTAGAGTCAGCCCAAATCTCGCAAATTGTGTTGCAAAATCCAAAACTCCCTCTTCTTTGGTTACTCTTTTGAAAGCCGCTACATGATCTCTTGGATCTTTATCTTCGGAGTATTTTTAGGTTACCCATTTATGGACTTCGGACAGTCTAACTTGCCGATTATCTACAAGTCTAACCATAGACTCTCCCAATTCTTCTGTCGCTTTAGGCCTTCTACCATGCCTAGGTTCTTATTCAAAGGGATTGGTCGTTCTCTTGGAGATGGGTCCATTAGGAAGATTCTCTTGAGAAGATTTGTCTACCATCTCTATGGTCAATTCATCTCTTGTTATTTCTCTAGAAGGGAATCATATGGCTTCCTTTTTGGAATTCTTGTAGGAATGCTCATGTTTGCTGGAGGTATCTATGGTCCTTCATTGACCAAATTTCCACCTCTTTCTAATGAAGTCTATGGTTTTGTGCTTTGTACAGCTCTGTATTCTCGTCCATAATTGTCATCAACTATAGATTTCCATTGGTAGTCGACTCCGTATGTATAGACATATAGGAGCTTGTAATGCGTCAGCTCTCTTAAGTATGGCATTGAGCACCTATAAATGTGGATCTCACTGCCATCAATGTATCTATATAGTCCTTCACTCTCGTGATCTTTCATCCAAACTCTCTCAAAAACATTGGTCTTTATCAACTACAAGTTTGGAAGATCCATTCTGGACGGATATCGTTGGGATTCTGAAGCTGAGTATGAATCTAAAGAGGAAATGATCTATGGTATTAAAAGCTCTAGCTTGATGTAAGAAGGCTAATTGTAAAGTGTTAAAGTGCTTTGGTTAGGAAAAAGTCAAAACTATGTCAAAAACCGTGACTGTTTTCTCACAATTCTCTCAAATTGTCAATTTTAGACACCCCTAACTTTTGGGTGTGTACTCCCTCATAATTTCTCCAAACTTCAGCTTAGACTCTTCTTGATGTACTCTAATCCATTTAAGTCTCAGATTGTGATTCTGACACTTTTAGGCAGGTCTATCACTCCTTTTTCTGTCTGGTTGCCTGCAACTTCTCAGGGAAGTTAGCTAAGCCGAAAGTGATCCAAATTGAATGAAACTTGGTCTCTAGGCTTATTTTGTGATGGAAAACACTTTTGTAAGCTCGAATATGAGTTTTGAACTCTAATTTGGCACTTGAGACATCATACACGTATTATGTCTTTTATGCCAGAATGAAGTGACTTTTGTTCCAAGCACTCTTTATCAATCAAGAAACTCTCAGCAACTTTCAGAATTCAATTGGAACACTTTTTGTGCAAGTTATGGTCAATACCATCATAACCCTTGCCCAATTTTTGTCTTTTGGAATTTTTAGCCCAAATGTGCTCCAAATTCAATGAAGTTTTGGCTAGGGACTTCTTTTATGCTCTAGGACATTAGGGTATACTCAAATGTCTGATTTGACCCAGATCTGGCCTCTAAGACATTATATGTGTATTATGTCTTTTGTCTCAGATTTCACTTCTGCTTTCACCCAAGGTGCTCGTTGATGCATACAACAAGAATATGTGATCACAACAAATTGTGGATGTCAAAATTGCTCAAAATCACTACTTTTTCACCTTTACCTTCTTGTATTTGCAAAAGATCTTCTTAAATTCAATGTTGTGTCCAAATGAGATGAAATTTTGTAAACAAGCTTAACACATCATTACCCAACCCTCTATGTGGTCAAAAGTGCAATTGGACTTTCAGATTTGGACTTGAGACATCATACGTGTATGATGTCTTTGTGCTCAGAATAAGATGAGATTTGATCTAGAAGCTTGTTTTGTTGTGCTAAACACCCTGGTAAGATTAAATGTCAATTCTAGTCCCTAAAATTGCCTTTTAGACATCATACGTGCATGATGTCTAACTAGTTAAATTTCTCTCCAGAGGTTTCCCACCACACTGGCAACTCTCAGTCAACACTTTTTATGCAAGTTATGATAAATTCAAGCAATCAATTTTCCTAAATCTGTCTTATAGCCTTTACAAGCCCAAAAATGCTTCAAATTCAATGAGATTTGGCTAATTGGCTTTCTAAATGCTCTAGATCACAAGGGTGTACTCAAATGTGTCTTTTAACATCAGATCCGACCTCTAGGACATCTTACGTGTATGATGTCTAGGTGGTCATAATGGACTTATGTTCTACTCAAGGTGCCTCTTGATGTGTACAACAAGATTATGTGATCACAACAAATTTTGGATGTCAAAAATGCACAAAATCATCACTTTTGACAAGGAAATCCCCTAAAAGAGTAAAATTTTCCTGATTCTCAATCTATATGTCCAAATGAAATGAAATTTGGAGTATGCGCTCAGTATGTGCTCAACACAACATGCAGAAGATGGGTGTAAAGTCAAAAGTTCAAATTTGCTGCCAAAATCACCCTTGAGACACGCATATGATGTCTACTGGTGATTTTTTGGATATAATTCCTTCATAAGCATTCCCAAGTCTCCATCATTGGTTTTCAAGCACTTCTACCAATTTTCATGCAAAAATGTGCTTAGAATCACAATTTTTTTCATTTTCCAATTTTTGACATTCGTCTTTTGTCTTTTGAAAGTCAAGAGTTGGTTAAAACTCTAGTTTCAATATGTACCTTGGGTAAAACCCCCTTTCTAAACACTCTAGTTCAGTCAAATTTTTCAAATTTGGTCACCAAATGCCTCTTGAGACATCATATGCATATGATGTTTAAGTTTACAGAATTTTAGTTTTTCCACACAGAACTCTTGCACATGCCCTCTTATATGCACAACATCAATCAGTCATGAAAATATGTCAACAGAAGCTTGTTTATTGCATTTTTATCCTCAAAATCAAACTTTTCCATGATTTTAAATACAGACAAGCACTTTAGCAAATAAATCAACGATGAATAGCTCTAGATCAAAATCATATGGGGTTTTGCATTTATGAGTAGAAAAATGCTTCACTGCCACACACGGACTAGCAAACACTTTTATCACTTCACAAACTCACTCGAACACCAATAACTACTCTAATCTACAGCTAATACTAAAATCCTAACTAAATCTACCTAGTTGCAGACACACGCTTCGTGGCTATCGTCTTGATCTCAGAATAACTCTTCCAGATCCACTTAAGAGAAATACTCTCTTTAGCAGAAACTAAAGCAAGAAACCATCACATGAGTGTTAGTAGGATTACCTACTCAAGTCCTTGTGTCCCCAACAGTGGTGCCAATTTTGCGGGCAACATAATGTCAATCGAGGACACATATGACACAATAGGTGCACGGAGGCAATCTCTTTAGCTTGTCAGGCTGAGATCATCCCACACATACAACACTCCAACTAAACCACAATCAAGAATCTCACTGCTCTCAACTACACCACCCAACCCACATACACACAAACGGAAGAAAACTTACCAAATCATACCAGAATCGTACGAAACTTAAGGAACACCATTCACTCACTAGGATACACATGTCCCAAAGCCTCTATATTCAAAACTCTCAGTCTAAACTCATATGCAAAAAATGTGTATGAAAACAGAGCTGAATTTTGGAAGTGCCCAAAGTTGAAATCTATGAGTACCTATGTGTAGCTTATGTTACCACGATTGTAATGACTACTTGCACGCAGAAAATAGACATCGTTTGATACACTTACAACCACAAATAGCTCGTAGATGCACAAGAGCATTTGCTTCATCCGGAATACTTGGTGTTGTCCTGTAGCTCTCTCTCAGCCTAGCACAATGATGTTGTTGGATTTCTAATGTGATGAGAGAGCAAGAAGTAGCACCAGGATGAATCTCATGCTTTCTCTCTCTCTCTCTCTCTCTCTCTCTCTCTCTCTCTCTCTCTCTCTCTCTCTCTCTCTCTCTCTCTCTCTTTCACACACAGTCGATGACAGCTCAAAATCTTGATTATGATAAATTCCTCTTTACAAAATGACCTCGGTACCTTATGTACTAAGGCTACCATAGGTTAAACCTAAAATAGAGTTCAATGGGTCAAATGGATTTGTATTCACAATCTAGAAGTGCCATTGCAGCCCGAATTCTGCAACTAGTTAATTACTCATTACAAATGATGTGTTTAACCATAATCCACAACATTTCATAACTCTCAAAAAATAAGGCTTTGTTGAGTTATGTCGTATTGTTGACCCATGGATCAACACATACCCAATATTCTAGTTAGCATACCCAATATGTTAGCTACCATACTCAGTATGCTAGTTAGTATACCGTGTATATCTCCAAGCATTCTTAGTTGTCACATCAAATATGCTAGTTAGTATGTTCAATATACTAACTAGCATACCCGGTATGCCCCTTTAAGCCGCATCTGGCATACATTAATCATTAAACTTGGCCTGTTAATAAGCCCTCATCACTGACCATTAATCAAGTAGGCTTCAAAGAAGCTTAGCTTGCATTTCTTTGCTCTTTTTCTTATCATGGAAGCGGAGCTGCACGACAACATATTTACAGGCCCTTTACACATGGCATCTACAACAAACAAAAGGCTAGGCGTGCCTACAAGAATATATAAAAGAACATGGTGCAAGTAATAAATTGAAAAATTTTCATACCTAGAACACCACGCATACATAATATCAAAGCTACACAGGGACTAAGAGAGACAGAGAGCAAGAGAGAGTAGGAGAGCATGTGCAAGTGCACCTCTAAGAGCAAAGTGCTACACCAGCATGAGGAGATAAGAGACAATAGAGGAGAGAAAAATAACAGAGACACTGGATGAAATCTCCCCCTATGCAAGAGTTAGTATTTTCCTCTTGCACGTATCTATTTATAGATTTCTTGAATGCTCAAAATGATTATAGACTGTTCGCCCGGACATATAATGACCATAGATCATAAAGAGCACTTTGATAATTAAACTATTCATAAATGTGTTATCCTTTTTCATAGTCCATTGCTTATGCTTTTGACACATGTCAGCTGCAATAAATGAATATATTTCCAAATTCATTACATCAACAAAGTCGGAACAATTTATTTTTTGTCAAACTCACGATTGTGAGTGAGAAGTGTATTAAAAACATTGAAAGCCATGCTCACACTAAGCCATGTCATCTATTGAAATCTCAAGTTTTCAAGACCATCGCAAAAGTATCCCACACCACATACATCAGCTGATAAAGGGAGCCACCCTGAGACGGGGAGTACGGATGACATGGGAGCCACCCAATCATAAGCAGAGCTATTGAATCTCTAAAGTCGAATCTAGCATGGGGTTTCCACCAATGAGGGTGAGTCGTGATCTACTGCATCAACCCCCTTCTCCACCAAGGCGGGTGAATTGTGATTTGCCCATCAACCTCCTTGTCCAACAAGCCATTAGTGAACATCACATATTGCCAAAGAAGAAGTCAGACTCGGGCTTTGACATGCCGATCGAGAATCCCAAACCATCCCCGAAGCAAGCAACCCATTGGGGGATCCCTGTAACAAACAATCACATTGCATCTTTATAAGCCGTGTCAATGCCTTGAAAACCACAATGTCCTCCCACCAAGCCATGCCTAGCTTGGGGGCTTTTGCACCACCGACACTACAAAGAGAACTTTTTCCCACCACATGGATGAGAGGTTTCCCTACAACGCTCGGTCCAAAGAAAGGGGGTGTCAATCGAAGAAGAGGGAGGGGTACAAGCCTATGCCGACCATCAGAAGCACCCTCTCGGGGCTAGTCTAGGGTGGCCTTGCAGCACTCCTCGCCCCTCGTAGATGTGCCCGTGAAAGGAGACAAAGCCTTGCCTCTGGAGTGACCTCCAAAGGCCCCCCCAACCCACGAGCGTCTGCACAAGGTTGAAAGTCACCATCTACTCCACACTCCCCATCTAGACCCTTTGCTCAAACAAAGTTGGAACAATCTTAACGGATAAAATTTGATCTACAAAGAACAAAAAATACTTTCACATTGAGAGAGAGAGAGAGAGAGAGAGAGAGAGAGAGAGAGAAACCCTAGCTTGTGTCGCTCTGTCTCTTGCCATAGCAGTGGTACATGAGCTAGGAAGCGCTTCGAGCAAACTCGTCAAGGGCCAGGAGAGTGAGCATTTCTATGGAGATCTAGGTATGGTGGATCGATTGCTCTTGGCAATGGGATTTGTAAATACTGAAGTCTAGGGGATTGTCCTTGGAGGGGGATGCCTGCTGCTCTTTGACCGTCTTCAAGGATGGCTTCATGGACCCCCATATTTCTTACCTAGGGATTTGGTGGCTGCCCCCCTTCAAACGGAAAGCATCCTTGCTCGCTTGGTGATTCTTGCTTCAATAGTATGGTGGTCCTGGAGGATGGAAGCATGAACCTCTCTGGTGGTAGTAGCTAGTTCATAGTGGCATCCTCATCTTTCGGGTCATAGTTTTTTGTATGGCTAGTTTGGATGTTGGGGTTGTTATCGTAATGTTTGGTGAGTCCTTGTGGCCCATCTTGATGATTCCCTTGTCTACTTGGTTGCCGCTTACACAGAGGAGATGTAGGGTTGGGATGAGAGACCACCAGACATGGTGGCATTGAGCTAACATGTTCACTCTCTTTAGCTTTTCAGCCTTATGTAGCTACGGTTGTACGGGTGGCTCCATGTAAAAGGCTCTGATTTTACTATCTTATAGTTCTATGGCTCGCTCCGAGCATGGATTTTAATGTAATGATTTTTTTTTCCAAACTCACAATTGTGAGTAGATGTATTAGTATTTCCAAAATAAATGTACAACATAGCGTTAAGCCCATGTTGTATTACATCGACAAGCTACTATGTCTCGATGCTTTTTTGTTTTTGTTGGCTTTCTAAAAGAAGCCTTAGTGTTGAGTCGAGTTAGGCATCCTTCCAATGTTTTCAGTGCCAACGATGGAGACTCATTTTAAATGTTGATGGAGTTTGTCAAATGGATCCCTTTCATTTCATAGCCTTAGAGGGTTTTTTAAGACTTTGCCTTGTTTAGCTTTTTTGTCCTTGCTCATCTTATATTATTTTCAACATGAACACACAATTTATAGTTGTTGACTACATTGCTTTTATTTTGTGTACCTTTTTATTTTTAAAGCTTTTAAAGACTAAAGAGCTTTCTTCACAAGAACAAGCGATTGTGACTCTCTCTCTCTCCCTCTCTCTCTCTCTCTCTCTCTCTCTCTCTATATATATATATATATATATATATATATACTAGTATGTGACCCGCACGATGTTGCGGCTAGAAAATGCATGTTTTCTATTTTTACAACTACAAAGGTGGAAAATTATATAGATTCTATTATTCTACATATATACACTCTCTTGAATTTCAAAAAAATGATTCACAACATCTCTCTATGGATTCTCAGTTAAAAATATATATGCAAGAGGCAACAAATATTCCTTTAATACCAAGCTTGGCAGGCTCTCACACATTACATAGGATTTTCTAGCCTTTATTCAATGGATATAGGTTCTTTATAGCTATTGAAGAGAACGAACACACACACACACACACACACACACACACACAAAGATTAATATTTCTATTCTCCTCCTCCTCCTCCCTTCTCTTTGTTTAATTGGATAGTTCTTTGGGTTGGTGGTAGTTGTTTTATTGTCTCTCCCTCCCCAGTGTCCAAAAAAAGCTTTAAATACTAAAGTCCTTCATATTTTGAAGGTTTTCTTACCTTGTAATTTAAAATTTAGAGGCAACGTTTCAAAATTTGTAGGTGACATTACACTTTTTTCTTGAGCTTTTCTCCCAGTTTCTGAAGTCTCCAACTGTTATGGTGTTCTAATACAATAGAAGTCGCTTCTTGTTAAGCAGCAAGCTACACACACACACACATAGAGTCTAATTGTCTGAGAAAAAAGAGAGCTACAGAGGGCCTGCTATCTCCATGATGAAGGAGAATTTAACCTTAAATAGCTTCTCAAAGAAGCTGCTGCACATCTTTGGTCAACATGGAAGATGATCATGCCTATGTGTACCGCGTCTGAGAGATGCAGCTGGCCATGGAAGTTAAGAAGATGTGTAGTGCCGTTGCCACCCAATGAGCCCATCTTGTGAGGAGTACCATCACCACTTGGTTGCACTCACATTGAGCTGGTATGCTAAAGATGGATAATTCCAAGCCTTTAGAAGAGGTGAAAAGATGCATAGCTCATGTTTGCTCATTGGATGACTACATCAGACTCAACATTCTTGAGTCCATGGGATTGGCCCCTAACTTGATGTAGGAAGAGATGAAGAATGATATATAGACATTGAAGCATGTTGCTAGGCCGCTAGCCTTCAATGGATCATCTCCATACACATCCCACATTCACGCAAACCAACACTTCAAGAAAGCATTAATGTGTTGGACATCTTGCAAGGTCTCGATGAGGGATAATCTCCCTCTTCACCATCATCATTAGATGTTGGATCAATAGCACCTTCAACAAATAATCCATAAGGCACTGCGACACCTTCCTCTCCCTACCAAAAATCTCAAAGACTTCATCTCTTGTAACATTGTGTATCCCAATGATGGAAAAGGGCTAGGTTTAATGCAATCCCACCTAGAAATGTATTTGAGTGCACGCTTACTGTAATCATATGTAGGTTTTCTAAATTTTTTGGGAAAAATAATGTGTATTTAAGTGCTAAAAAAAACCTAGGTTTAGTGTGATTCAACTTGCAAAATAAAACCTCCAAATATAGTAAATTTGCCTCTAAAATTTCTCATACGTAAGTTTTTCAAGTTTTTGGGGAAAGTATTGTGTATCTTAGTACTAAAAATAAACCTACATTCAGTGTAATCTAACCTACAAATATACTAAATTTGCCTTTAAAATTTCTCATACGTGGGTTTTCCAAGTTTTTGGGAGAAAGTATCGTGTATCTCAGTGCTAAAAAAAAAAAGATACATTCAATGTAATCTAACCTACAAATATAGTAAATTTGTCTCTAAAATTTCTCATGCGTAGGTTTTTCAAGTTTTTGGGAGAAAATATTGTGTATCTCAATGCTAAAAAAAACCTACATTTAGTCTAATCTAACCTACAAATTTTGAGATTTACCTCTAAATAATAGATTTGAAGGTAAGAACTCCTAAAAGTTTAGAAAAATCTAGTGCAAAAATCATCAAATACAATAAATTTGCCTCTAAAATTTCTCATAGGTAGATTTTTCAAAATTTTGAAAAAAGCATTGTGTACCTTAGTGCTCGAAGAAAATCTAAAGTTTAATGTAAATATAGTAAATTTGCCTCCTTGGAAAGTGACCCCAAAGAGCAAGAACCTCTAAGAATGGGGGTACCAAGGGCCACATAAGTGCATTCCAAGAGGCTACATTTAAATATGATGTCCATGTTGACCAAAACATTTTTTTAAGAAAAGTGTTTTTTTAAAAGAGCCCCTGAATAGCCATTTTAGTTTGCTCATTCAAATACTTGCATGCTGCCATATGCCTTTCAGATATAAGGATACACCATTGTATCCGTACACAAGCCCTCACCTTGCCTCATGTGAAAACTACTTAGAGCTTCCTTACCCTCACCCTTCTCCTTCTAGATTTATGTGGCATCCTAAACTACAAACATTGAAACA